>NC_079457.1:41338773-41616273 GCF_903798145.1 Danio aesculapii
TCACAAACCTCTCTTAAATTCGTATTTTTAATAGGAAGCTATACAATATTATATTTGTGCATATACATTAGGTTAGTCAGCACTGAAGCCAAATCTGGAGCTTATCTAACAAAATAACTTACGATAACAGTCCAAAAACTAGTACAGCCAAATTTATATGGTATAGAAAAATATTAAATACAAATTTGAAAAGGAGGAAAAATCAAGAGAAGCAAAAAAAAAAAAAAAAAAAGAAAAAGAAAAATGTAGTTAAGATTTGGTGGTTGTATTTTATTTTATTTTTTGCAATATTTTGCTTTAATTTAATTGTATTATTTTTCAATTTGGTGACTAAAATATTAATTTTATAAATATATCTGTGCAAAATATACATTCAAAAAGGCAGAGACACCAAAGCTCCAAAAATGCAAATTTATTAAATTAAAAAAGGCTGACACAAAGCGTGTAATGTTTCGAGCACACCGCTCTTCATCAGACATTGTTTATCACAGTAAGTTGCTCCTTTTTGTAGACTTCCAGATCACATGATCTCCTATTATCTCAAAACAAGAAAAAAAGAAAAACAACACACAAGAAAAAAACACACATTTATAACTTATAACTATATAACTATAAATTTATAACAATATAACAAGGAAAAAGAACAAAATATACATCAAAATATAGCCAATAAACCTTTACCCAAACACCTAATTAAAAATAAAAGAATTATTAAAGAAAAGGACGAATGTCAAACTCCTCATTTAAACCTTGACAATGAATCTAGAGTGAAAATCCAAAAGGTTTCATGTAATAACAGCAATTTATTAAGATCTCCCCCCTGACGTGGACACTTCACAACTTCAATCCCTATGTATTATAGAGTGGAGACAGAATGTCTCATGAGATATGCTGCGCAATAGGACTTGGATCATGATGTCGAGTAGCGCTTCAATGTTCAGAAATGCAAATATTTAATGTGGCTTAAACATATATTTTTTAAATGATGTTTAACAGAGCAAGGAAATTTTCACAGTATGTCTGATAATATTTTTTCTTCTGGAGAAAGTCTTATTTGTTTTATTTCGGCTAAAATAAAAGCAGTTTTTAATTTTTTTTAAAAACATTTTAAGGTCAAAATAACTTGCCTAATTACCCTAACCCGCCTAGTTAACCTAATTAACCTGGTTAAGCCTTTAAATGTCACTTTAAGCTGTATAAAAGTGTCTTGAAAAATATCTAGTAAAATATTATTTACTGTCATCATAGCAAAGACAAAACAAATCAGTTATTAGAAATGAATTATTAAAACTATTATATTTAGAAATGTGTTGAAAAAAATTTCTATTAAACAGAAATTAGGGAAAAAAATAAACAGGGGGGCTAATATTTCTGACTTCAACTGTATGTTTAAATTAATTATTTGTATCAAATGCCAAACTTTGCTGCAAAAAGAATCTACCTACGGGTTCCAATAAAGTCAACTCAACTCTCTCAATACACTATCACATAAAACTTTCAGAACTCATTGACTCAAAGCTACATGTTGTCCTGTTTATTTTTCCCCAGCACTCTTAAACTCCTCCCTCTTGTTTTCTCTTTTTCTGCATGCCTGCTTAACATCCTCTTTTCTCACTCCATTTTCTCACCTTTATTCTCACCTTTTCCTCCCACACTCCCTTGATTCATTCCTTTCTCTCTCTCTCTTTCCTCCCACTCTCGATCCATCATTTCCTCGACCCACAGCGTCCCTTTAACTCCCTTCCTCTACACATCTCATCCCTCCAACATCCCTATCCTCTCACCTTCACTGTCCTCTCCGGGTGGCTGATAGAAGGACAGGGCTAGGGAGATGATGGCTGCCACCTCCAGAATGATGAGGGTCACGTCTTGTAATGCCTCCCACACCAACTGAAGGAAGGTCTTGGGCTTTTTCGGGGGTATGAAGTTTTGTCCAAATGCCTGTCTGCGTTTCTCCAGATCTGTTGGGTTATCTGACAAACCTAAAAGGAAAAAAGAAGAGTAAAATCAGGTCATCACTACATATATACATATATATAGATATATATATATCCACACCACCACCAGTGTGCAGCATCCATTTGGATGATGCGAAGACAGCCACAGGAAAACGGCGCCTGAGCGCTCACCACACACCAGCTATTGGTGGAGTGGACAGACAGTGATAGAGCCAATTCGGTGGATGGGGATGACTGGAGGGCCATGATGGGTAAGGGCCAATGGAGGGAATTTGGCGAAGACACTGGGGTTACACGCCTACTCTTTACAAAAAATGCTATGAGATTTTTAATGACCACAGACAGTCAGAACTTCGGTTTAACATCTCATCCAAAAGATGGTGCACACTGAACATATGGTGTCCTTTTCATTATTACTGGGGAATTAAGACTCACACGGACCACAGATTGAGCACCCCCTGCTGGTCTCACTAAAACCCCTTCCAACAGCAACCTAATTTTCCCATGTGGTTGCCATCCAGGTACTTACCAGGCTCAACCCTGTTTAGCTTTAGTGAGTAATCTTGGGCTGCAGCGTGATATGGCAGTGGCTCTATCTCAGTTCTATTATATTACAAGGTGCTCAAAATACCCCACAGATCATTTATTACATCATGTTGCAAATTCCTATTTTTGGAAGGAGGCTAAACACTGTTTTTGAGTGTCTCTTTAAATATTAATAAGCTTCTTCTCCCTGCCCCCTTTGCAGAAGAGGGCGGAGCCTTTAAAGCTTGTACCTCATTTGAAGTCTTTGAGATATTACTATGTATTTTTTTGTTTTCATATTCTAAAAATCCATCAGAATCTTAGAAAACCTGCACACTGATTACACTAACCAATGCGTAATAATTAATCCTTGTTGAAAAAAAATCACTAAACTATTCTGAGTCATTTCAAGCAGTAATCATTTTGTTCTCCTCTCTCTTTCCTCAAAAAAGAAAATAAAAGATATCCAATACATTGCATGGAGAGAAAGGATAGTTCACCTCCTTTTCAAAAGGATTATCCTGGAATTCAACGTTTATTTCAGGAAATCAGTGGCATTTTGATACTTTGGTTGCAATACTGTTGTCACATAACTTCAATAATCCTAAACAGAGTCTGGCAGTAGCTATGTCAAAAATATGGACACACACAAACACACACACTCGACAAACAGCAGCCTGGGAAAGGTGCATACCAGGCATAGAAACCAGCAAGATTACTCAAGGAGTTTTCAACCATCTGCCACATTCTGTCTTTGTTTTGCATACTTTGTTTGTCATAAAGTGCTCTCAATACAAAGAAAAACAATATCTTTTGATTGCAAAACCATGACACAATAAAATAATGCAGTTTTGATTGTTGGTGATTTTCCCCTGTTGTATTTTTTTTTTTTGTAATTTTTACTGTTAATCATCAGTTGCCCTTTAGATAGGTCTGTGCAAAAAACTTAGTTTCTGGATTTTATATAAGTATAACAGCAAATTAAAGTGTGTACGTGTGTGATGCATAAGGAGTTTTCAACCACTTGCCACATTCTGTCTTTATTTTGCGTACTTTGTTTTTCATAAAGTGCTATGAGTGACAGAATTCTGGATTTTGCCATTTGCTTGTACAGTGACTCTGTATTGTCAAAACATCTATAAAAACACTGATCTGAAATGTTTTATGACTGACAAAACTTCAAGAGAAAATTTCAGACTGGAATGAATCTTACTTTGATGACAGCAAACAGAACATCAGTATTAATTTGACTGTGCCCTGATGAAGTCTTGGTCATGTTACCTTGCTCTTTGTAATCTTAAAATCGTTAGAAGTGTGTGCACAAAAAAACTCTAATTAAGTACACTAGTTAGTCCTTTTTTCCTGACATATCTATAGGTGGACATGTTTGTGAATGTAAACAGTTGGGGAGAAAATAATGTATTGCATCTGTAAATTAGACATGTAAAACACACGACTAACATAACTCTTGTCAAACAGCTATTTTGTTTAAAGGACGCCTATTATACCTTTTTCAACATTTAAGATAAGTCTTTTGTGTCTCCAGAATGTGTCTGTACAGTTTCAGCTCAAAACACCCATCAGATTATTCATTATACCTTTCAGAATATTAGATTTTCTGCTCTGAACTCATTCTAGCTGTTTTTGTTGCCTGCGCCTTTAATACTGGTTCTCCCCACCCACCGTTCCCACGTGCCTGTCAGAGTGTGCCTCAGTCTCTGGCTGCATCAGATAAACAGCACAGTGACAGACATGAAGAAAGCAGATCTCAAGTAACGTTTGTGAGAAATACTACAGTAAGAACTTTTTTAATTGATGTATTTGTTGTGGAGTTCATTCAAGCCTTCCTCTGTAGTAGCAGCATTAGTAGTTGTAATATTAGTAATTTTCTGTAGTAGTAGTTGGTGTAGTATTAGTGATTTATTATTATTATTATTGTTGTCAGTTATTATTACTGTTGTCCTTTCTTTCTTTTTACTATCATTATTACTATCTTACATTACCCCTGACTGGTTTATTTCTATCTGTTTTATTTATATCTATGATACTTCATTCATTTATTAACTGTTATTGTCCCTTATGTATGTACTCTGACCTGTCCACCAAGTTACCTTGACATGCACATACACACAAACACACGCACACACACACACACGCACACACGCACGCACGCACGCACGCACGCACGCAGGCACGCACGCACGCACACACACGCACACACACACACACACACACACACACACACACACACACACACACACACACACACACACACATATACACATATACACACATACATACATACATACATACATACATACATACATACATATATATATATATATATATATATATATATATATATATATATATATATATATATATATATATATATATATATATACATGCACCTGCCAGTACCTGACTATATTGTTGTTGTTTTTGTTTTTTGTTGTTTTTATTGATGCTTCATTTTCTTTGTATTTGTATGATCCCAATTTGTGTACCTTTTTGCATGTTCTAATTAAAATAAAAAATTCAAGCCTTTCTGCAATGATGAGTCACATACAATGTTGTTACAAAGTTCACCCACACAGACAAACACACAGCAGGGACACACACAGCATGTTTAACTCTGCACTGTTTTTGCATGGCAAATGTGACAGGTTACACGTTAATATCCACTGCTGTATGGAAATCCGTTATGTTAATGTGCAAAATAAACCTCATTTAATGACCACAAACCGGGATTGAAGCGTCTTGCGGCTGTGGCGATAAAGACTGTAAAAATCACTGTAATTCATAACAAACATGCACTGATTTAAAAACGTTTAAAACTTGTACAAATCATTCTTGATCACATTTGATATACAGATCTTTTAATCCCAGTTGCTTTGCGCACGTCCTGTCTTGTTGATATGATTATACGTATTAGACATGTTAATACGCGGCTGTCAATCAATTTGGTGGGCGGGGAAACCTCACTCCTACATCACGTTGCGGTGGGCATCAAAATGGGAGGGATTTGGATCCTATTTTTAAACATCTGGAAATTTAAATATGAGACTTATTGTCTTTATATCACCCCAATATGACACACTATACCTACACACAGTTCTGTCCAAACAGCTTCCAAAAGAGGATTTTCCTCATAGGTGCCCTTTAAAACATCCAATCAACTTCACTCACTGCAGTACTCTAATCAGAATAGGTTACATTGACTGTCTAGCTCGTGATGTAATTTGATATTTAATGGCTCTGTAAGTTTAGATTCAATAACCTTGCACCAAAATGCTGTAAATGACCATATTTTCACTTGAAACTCTTTGTTAGACCTTTAAGAACAAATCAATATTAACATTTTACTCAAAATAATCCCTAATAAATCCTTAAAAACTGAGAATTTGAAGTGGTCCCTACATTTTTTTCATACAGAGCGAGAGACAGACAGACAGAGAGCGTTTAGAAGAGCCTGTGTTTGCCAGTCTTTCATCACTGCAGTCTGGACCAAACCGTTCTTTCAAAAGTGCATGTGTAAGAGTTCATAGTCTCCTACTGCGAACACCTCCAGTAACATTTCACACAAGCGCTAGCCTCAAATACACCACGGAGCTAAGTGACACCTTTAATAGCATATGCACGGCTTCCCTTTCCTATTATCACCACACATTAAAATAACACATTTAACCAAAGATTCACAGGAGAGCCATGAAGGGAAGCTAAATAACAACACAAACTGATATCAAAGCACAACCGACTAGAAAGTATCAATCTATAAAAGTAGCCTGTTCCAAAATAAGAAGCCATGCCAGTCTGACCGAGCCACATATATTGAATTTCTGGAGTAAATAATTAATCGCGTGTTTCTGCTCATTTCAGAGGGATTTCATATAGAACGAGGGCCTGAGAGAAGAAGAGATGGATGAAGATGAAAAAGCGACAACATATTGCGTTTTATGTTCCCCCTTTCCCCGACCATTTACGTCTTTCAGTCTTTCTGAATCTTTCTCTTATTCTCTCTTTCATAGATTTGTGCAGTTTCCATGGCGATGAAGACATCAAGCACAAATCGTGCCGTTCTTCAACTTCCTGTCTTCGGGCACCTTTTCGCCCAGCTACAGATGATGTCATTGATTCGGTGCGGGCCACGAGAGCTTTATAATAGATTTTTGATTGGTCTGCTGTGCAAGTCTTTTTGGAGCCTGGGAGAAAATGCATGATGCTTTCAGTCAGCGTTGAAGTCTGTAGAGTCACTCGGAGAGAAACCCAGCATTACAGCTCAGCTGAATGAGGCACTATTGACGTCAGTCTGCGAGCGTGCATGTGTGTATGCGCTGAACATGCTTCAAGGACTGACGAGGACAGGACAATCCAACCGGAAAACACTTTAAGTGGACAAAGGAAGAATGTATGGGCTGTTATGTATACAGTGAGTCAGAACATCAGTCCAGCTAGAAAGAGGGTTATACACTGATCACAGTCACTCCATACCAGCACTCAGCACTAAACCGTGCTATTACCATATAGAAATGCATGCTAATACAACACTCTAGATGACAAGTGGACGTATGAATGTAGATAGAGAGACAGAGTTAAGATGAACAGAAAATGAATTGGGATGACAAACTCAGGTAGCTTATGCATATGTTCTGATAGATCTGCAGCATTTATTCATTCGGTTTATGAAATTAAGTGGACCAATTTGTTTGTGAAATAGACTGATTTTAACTAAGAATTTGTTTGAGAGAAAAAAACATTGATAACGCTTTAAGTTCTTAAAGGGCACCTATGATAAAAATCAATTTTTGTAAGCTGTTTGGACAGATCTCTGTGTAGGTATAGTGTGTCCATTGTCATATTGCAGTGATATAAACCCAACAAGTCTCTTTTTTAAAGTTTCCTGACATTAAGCTAGGACCCAATCCTAGTCATTTTGAGGCCCACTGCAAAGTGAAGTAGGAGTGCGGTTTTATTCGCCCACCGAATTGATTGACAGACGCCATGTTCCTATAATAATAAACTAATAAACAAATAAACTGGAATTAAAATATTTGTTCCAACTCTCTGCGATTTTTATAAGTTTAAAATATTTTTAATGTAAAAAAGTCATTCTTAACCGCTATAATCACCACGGCCACATGTTTTTTTTAATTGTGTTATAACACAAATTCAATAGGGCAAAATTTGATTAACAACTTTCATCTACATTTACAGAACAGAGCACAAATAATAATCAAATCAATAAGATAATAATACAATTAAATAAAACACTTTAAACACTGTAGAATGGACACACAATCACAACCAAAAAAAAAAAAAACATTTACACTACCTGGTCTTCTATTAATTTCATTTTTTCTTCTTCCAAAGTTTGACTTGAGCAACTATAAGGATTTACAGTATAACCAAAATTCCTCTTGGAAAGAGGTTATGCATTTATTAATATAAAATTTACTCCAAAAGTAGAATATTGTTCAATACAAATTGAATATTAACATCTTCCCCTAATAAACCACATAAAATATCATTTTTAGAAAACTGGGAGGACAACTTGAGAGAAACTTTTTAACCACTGGAATGAATCAGACCAGAAGGTTTTGCCAAATTAACAGTCAAAAAATAAATGTGCAGTCATTTCAATGTCAACCTCACAGAACGTAAAATTGTTGTAATCAAAGTTAAATCTCTATCTAAGAAACTCTGAAGATGGGTAAATATCATTGAATATTTTAAAGTCTACTTCTTTAGCTTTGGGAGGTATGGGGAAGCAGACTAAACATAGTTTTAAATTCGATAATAGAGCTCTTGGAAAAAAGAAAATACATTATTTCTACTTGCTTGTATTGGACATTTATCTTGTTAATATTGATGTTTTGGTTAATTGGTTAATATTGATGTTATTATTTTATTAGGTATTTCACTCTTGTCTAAAATATTGTCAGTTTATCAACAAATATTTCAGATAAGATATGTCATTTACAGTATATTGGTGACCACATTACTAACCATCATTACAAATGCCTTCGGAATAAATTTCAATACCCTATTGTGTTGCTTATGATCACATGGTGTCAGTAAACGCTAATGTGTGTGTGTGTGTGTGTGTGTGTGTGTGTGTGTGTGTGTGTGTGTGTGTGTGTGTGTGTGTGTGTGTGTGTGTGTGCGTGTGTTTGCGTGTGTGTATGTGTGTGTACTGCAAACAGCATTTGAGTGAGACTCATCATTTCAGTAAGGCTTGAACAAACTCCACCGCAAATTCATTAAATAAATTATTTTTGTCGAATATGCTGTATTTCAGCTTCAGAGTCTGTCTCTGTCACTGTGCTGTTTATCTGATGTAACGCATGATGAGAAGCAGACACGCACATGGTAAAGGTGGGCAGGGAGAAGCAGCTCATTTTCATTTAAAGCCACAGGCTACAAAAACAGCTACAGTATACTCAAACACCAAAATGGGCAGATTATGGGGGATATAATAAATAATCTGATGGGTATTTTGAGCTGAAACTTTACAGACACATTCTGGAGACACTAAAGTCTTATTTAACATCTTATAAAAGGGGTAAAATATGTGCTCTTTAAAGAAAACTTTTGCTTAACTTTTTCTGATTTCACACAATTATTTCCAATGAGTTCTAAATTAATTGGTTGCTATTCTTAACAAAATGAAAAGTATTTCAAGTTGATTCGGTTCACTAGACTATATAAACCCATTCATTAATTAGACTCATCTAACTGCAGTCAAAGTTTTTATAGAGAAAAACACTAATAATTCTGTCATGATGTGTCATTTAACTGGTTGACAAAATCAACCAGAAATTTTCCAAATGATTTAATTCTCTAAATCAAATAGAATGATTTTTATTTGATAACTTACTGATCCACTGTAGTTAGCTCGTTAACAGTGATAAAAGATGATCAAAATAAAATCAAGCCATTTTCCCACTGAAAATCTTAATTAGCTCTCATTGTATAATTTGTGAAACAATCGATTTGCTGAATCTTTGTTTACTGAAGTGACAGTTTGATTAAAAAAACTGACAGATTTTTACCACATGGATTTTAAAAAGTAACTTGACAGTGACCATGTTTACATGGATATCAGTAATTGAATTATTTGCCTTAATCTGAATAAGACAATAATATGATTAAGGTGTTTACATGAGTTGCTTTTGAATGTTCCTTTCATGATCCCGTTTAACATGTTAGAGATCGATTAACGTCCTTGCATCACCATGCGAGTTTTATGTAATTTCGGGTGTTTCATTTTTAATTTGTGGACTTTATTTGCAGTTTGACACTTTCACTTTTATTCAGGAACATTTCATGCATGCCTCCCATGATAAATGAGATATTAAATGCGAGCAAAAACTACTGGAAGGGTTTTGTTTTACTGGAGTTTGATACTGTATGCCATATGGGGAAAAAACCTCTGCATTTTGCAATGCAGGGGTCTGTGGTCCTTCACTGACATGGTAGGTACAGAGAATAGTGATGCGACTATAATAATAACCGGGTCCTACCCGGTACTAGTAAGGTATACCTAATAATGCGACTAAAATCGGCATCCTCCATATGTCTTAATTCGATTTCTGTTTAGTTCTTAATTGGATTAAATTAATCCAAACCTGCTGTCTACATGGAAGATTCTTAATCAGACTATTGCCTTAATCGTATTAAAATCGGAGTATAGGTGTCCATGTAAGTGTACTCAGTGACTGAACCTCATAGCACTTGTAGAAAAGGAGTTTGTGTGGAACATATAATGCATTCAGGCCACACTGAGACACAGAAATCATAGTTATCATAATCAGCTCATGTCAAAAGATCAGATTACAGTATATGCACTTATGCAATTTGATCACCAATCATCTATATCACTTGCCTGTAATACTATACAGCAAGCATAATACTTAAACACAAAGTTCACCCCAAACTGACGATTGTGTCATCAATTACTTGTTCCAAACCTGTTGGATTTTAAAAAATATTCTGAAGAAAGCTGGAAACCTGTAACCATTGACTTACATAGTATGAGTTACTCCGCTTTCTTCAACAACAAAATAAAACCTTTTGCGTTCAACAGAATAAAGCAAGTTATAACGATTTGGAACCAGTAAATATTAAATAATAAGCTTCAAAATAGTAGTCCATATTGACTGTAAAAGTATGGAAAAGAGCAAACAGAACATCTTTCAAATGTCTCCTTTTGTCTTAAAGAGAAATAATAAACTCGTACAGGTTAGGGATGGATGAGCCAATGTAGACAGCATTTTCATGTCTGTGCGAACTGTCCCTTTAAGCAAAACTGCTGAGTAGCTATGCCCGCATCCATTCGCTCGCTTTAAAGAATCTCTTGCTTTTCAAACACCCCACCTCTCTTTCTCCCCCCACCCTTCTCACTCACTCTCTCTCTCCATCTCCCCTTGGTGTGTCCTTGACAATGCGGCAAGCTGTACCAGAATTCCTTCTCTCTCCTTCTGCTACTTCCTAACCTCCCTCTCTCTCTCCCTCTCTCTCTCTTCCTATTCTCCATCCAGCCTCCACCCCCATTGCTCTCGGATCTCGATGTCCTGCAGCAGAACAGGTATATCTGTGTACGTTCAGGCTGACAGAATGATACGTCCACGCCCTGCCTGCTGAAAACAGTGCATATATAGCAGAGATCTGTGGATCTGCGGTCCGCGCACTGAAACTCCGCTGGACACGCATTGCTGGAGAGAGACGGGAGAGACACTAATGGACTTCCATTTTCAGGGCCTCATCTTCACAGTGTCAGCCTTATTCAGCGTCACTTCATCTCCGCCCCCTCTGCTTTCCTCTCCTCTCCTGTTGTCTCTGCTTTGTCATGGCCATGTAACAGGATTAGTTCTGCTTCCACTTGCACTTAGAGGCAAACTTCACTTATTGTGTGACAATTAGCATCAGGAGCATCAGTTTTTTTGTTATCACCTGTCAACAGAGCAGTCCCCGATGACAGCTGTTAGCCATCTCTATACATAAAGCCGGTCCGAAAGCTTTCACATCTTCTCAACCGTGACACAGGTGGCGGTGTCAAGGTTTCCAAACCTTTTGTGTTCCTTTATTTTAGGTTTAGAGTAACCACTGAAATGAAATTTACACAACGATGCGCATCTGATGTTCTAGCAACCATACATTCATCTGTCACTATACAAAAAATACTTATTTTAAGGGATAGAATTAAAAAAGGAATGGTTTGTCATTGTTTTACTTAATCTTTACCTCATTCCAAAGCCACAAGAGCTTAAAAGTTGAAGTAATTGCTTAATGCATGTGTTTTTGTGACATAAAAACAAAGGTCATTGGTTCTTGTGGAAGCATAAATGTGTTTGAGCAAGATGCAAAGCAACTCGTTGTTTATTATATAGTCTTCTGTTCATACATACACTCACCGGCCACTTTATTAGGTACACCTGTCCAACTGCTAGTTTTTTTACAAATTTCCAATTAGCCAATCACAATGACATGGCAGAAACTCAACGCATTTAGGCATGTAGACATGGTCAAGACGATCTGCTGCAGTTCAAACTGAGCATCAGAATGGGGAAGACAGGGGATTTAAGTGACTTTGAATGTGGGATGGTTGTTGGTGCCAGACGGGCTGGTCTGAGTATTTCAGAAACTGCTGATCTACTGGGATTTTCATGCACAACCATCTCAAGGGTTTACAGAGAATAGTCTGAAAAAGAGAAAATATCTAGTGAACAGCAGTTCTGTGGACGCGAATGCCTTGTTGGTGGGGTCAGAATTTGGCGTCAACAACATAAAAGCATGGATGCATCCTGCCTAGTATCAACGGTTCGGGCTGATTATGGTGGTGTAATGGGGTTGGGGATATTTTCTTGGCACACTTTGGGCCCATTAGTACCAATTGAGCATTGTGTCAACGCCACAGCCTGAGTATTGTTGCTCACCATGTCCATGCCTTTATGACCACAATGTACACACCTACTTCCAGTAGGATAACACACCATGTCATAAAGCGCGAATCATCTCAGACTGGTTTCTTGAACATGACAATGAGTTCACTGTTCACTGCCTCCACAGTCACCAGATCTCAATCCAATAGAGCACCTTTGAGATGTGGTGGACCGGGAGATTCACATCATGTGATGCTATCATGTCAATATGGACCAAAAATCTTAGAGCAATATTTCCAGTACCTTGTTAAATCTATGCCATGAAGGATTAAGGCAGTTCTAAAGGCAAAAGGGGGTCCAACCCGGTACTAGTAAGGTATACCTAATAAAGTGGCCGGTGAGTGTATAGTAGCCAAGTGTTAAGTTAAAAAAAAAACACTTGCAAAAGTATCACAGAATAGTCCCGTGCAATGTATCACTTCTTTTTTTTACATAAATCCTTAATATGTCCACTTTTCTTTGTGCACAACTGAATGTTCACTTTATGAATGTTGAATGTTGAATGTTGTACTTTATATCAAACATATTATTGAGGCTGTTCATTTTGACCCAACTGCACAGCTCATGTTTAACATTTACATTTAGCAGAAACTTTTATCCAAAGTAACGTACAAATGAGGATAAAAGAAGCCTTTCAAATGCAAAACCTGCAAAACACACACACACACACACACACATCTAAGCAAATGAAACAGACGCTTAATATAATGTAACACTTACTGAGATCACTTCTACTGAACCTGGACAACAGCTAACCTGCTTAAATGTACCCCACCCGCAGTGTATCACTAATGTTTTCCCAGGAACATGGATTGTTTATAAGAAAGAGTTTGGTGCATATGGAGAGAAATAAGTGTATCACCAACAGGTGGTTTGTCAAGCCCACTAACCTGATAGAAGCATGCTCAAGCATACTCATTTGAACAACATTTTTCCAAAAACAAAGTATTTGTAAGAAATTGTCTGGTGCATATGGAGAGGAAAAGACTGTGTCAGATGGCGTGTCAAGACAAAACACTTGTCGGAAGCACACTAAGAATTGCACAATGTTTTCCTAGAAACATGGATTGTTTATAAGAAAGTGTTGTGGAAATAAACTAACTGATATAACTGAAAAGTTATATTCTTTGGTTTTTAATTATATTTTGTTATTCAAAACTATAGCAGTTCAGGTGTGAGAGACATTAAAACCTATTGCCTTCCTGTGAATGGGCTGAGCCAAAGTGATGCAAATGCTAAAAGCAGGGTCACAATGACTGTGTCTTTGTCTTTCAAGCTGGTCAGGGCAGGTGAAACCTCAGGATCTATTTAAGACCCTAAAACAAGATCTTTAACTAAAACTAGTCATGCCCATTTTCAATGTCTCCACAATCTCTGCCCCCTCCTAAAACACATAATAGACAGGACAACTCTGTCTCAAATGGGACTTGTTTCAGACTTGCGTTAGACTTGTAAGAGACTCCTGTAGACTCGTGGACTTTTTAAAGACACTGTTTGACTGCAGACTAACCAACATGTCTCAATAAAGAAATTCTGCTAGTTCGAGTCTCCTGGACTGGGTTCTCTAACTTCATTCTCATTTTTCCAACAGTGTCCAATGCAAATAAGTGGCCAGTGCTATTGTTAGAAAATTAAAGGTTAAGTATTGATTTAAAACATGCATTTTCAAACGCCTCTTAAAAATGGCTGCAGACTCAGCTGTTGGCATAGAGTTTGGCAAGTCATTCCATCAGAATGGAACAATAAAGGTGATTTAGGATTGTTTTTGCTCTTTTGGGATGGTACTACAAAGAGATGCTTGGCAGCAGAGCATGGGTTCCTGTTGGGTACAAAAGCCTGAAGTGGTAGCTTCAAGAAAATGGGTGCACCTACAGTAGCACCAGCTCCTAGAATTTGATGATAGCTATCATAAATCTAAAGTATAATCAAAACAATGAAAAACAACATCTAAAGACCCCTCCACATATATCAGTGTAATATATTCACTGATTTGAATATCTTCAGACTGGATCTCCTGTCTGAAGATGTCCGATGACAGTCTCAATGACAGCTGAATGTGATAACTTGTTATTGTGATAAACAAAACAAATATTTTTTGTCTAAAGCTTAGTGCGGACAAAACAGCATACACATGTAGTATAATAGCAACTCCAGTAAATGATGAATAACTTTTCATTTTGGACTTTAATAAAACTGCATTATTATAATAAATATATCAGTTTTGCAGTTATGCCAAGCACAATTTCTTTAGGAGCTGTGAATAAAATTATATATTAGATAGCTGAAACTTTTTCTGTTATTGTTGTGAGTTTGAAAACCACTAGCGAAAACTCATGCAGCACTTTGATTTTTGCAGAACTATGTAGGCAGTCATTGAAAAGGAGTTCATTTGTAAGACAGGGCAAATGCGCATTGCATTCTCAGTGTGGCCTCAATACTTGTTCAGTATAAATTCATCTCCTATTGTCAGCTTTCTCCTTCAGGTCAGCTTCTGTCATTGTGAAGCAGCAGTTTGAAGAGAATCTATCTGAGCATTTCCACATGTTTCTGGCTAGCTGGAATCTAAAAAAAAGAAACAGTTTAATGACAGATATTTGAAGATATCTCTATCTATAAATTTATCACCCCTCTTGGGCATTGAGATTGGTTAGTTGTACAGTGATTTGGCTAAACATTTGGGTCTGTGTTTATATATTTGTCCAAGGATTATGTTTCTGGAATTTATAAATCATGAGGATGTGAAAATGGTAAGCTCTGCGTTCATCCCTAAGTGTTTCTTTACATGGACATGAACTTTAATTGCAGCTCAATCTTGATTTTTTAATTTGTAACTCTTCTAGAAAGCTTTCCACAAGGTTTAGGAGAGTTTATGGACATTTTTGACCATTATTCCAGAAGTGCATTTATGAGGTCAGGCACTGATGTTGGATGAAAAGGCTTATTCTAATTCATCCAAAAGGTGCTCATTTGGGTTGAGGTCAGGACTCTGTGCAGGCAAGTCAAGTACCCCCATTCCAAACTTGCTCATCCATGTCCTTACCATGTCCATATGGACCTGGCTTTGTGCACAGGTGTGCGGTCATGTTGTTGGAACAGGAAGAGGCTATTCTCAAACTATTCCCACCAAGCTGGAAACATGAAATTGTCCAAAATATATTGGTATGCTGAAATAAAGAGTTTCTTTCACTGGAACTAAAAGGAAAAACAACCCTGCACTATAATCTCCCTCCACCAAAATTCTGCACTCGGCACAATGCAGTCAGGCAAGTACTGTTTTCCTTGCAAAACCCAAAACCAAACTCATCCATCTGATTGGCAATCAGAGAAGCATGATTTGTCCACTCCAGAGAACACATCTCTACTGTCCAGAGTCCAGTGGTGGCGAGATTTATACCACTAGATCGAACATTTTGCATTGACTTGATGATGTAAGGTTTGGATGCAGCTGCTTGGCCATGGAAAACCATTACACTGTGCACTTCAGCATGCATTGACCCCTCTCTGTGAAATTACATCACCTACCACTTCATGGCTGAGTTGGCGTTATTCCCAATTGCTTCCACTTTGTTATAATAATCAACAGATGACCATAGAATATTTAATTGAGAAGAAATTTCTTGAATGGACTTATAGTCGGCAGCTAGTGCTCTGCAACTCTCACATGGTCACCCACTGAAACTAAGCAGTGCTGTGCCCAGTCAGTATCTGGATAGGAGACCACATGGGAAAACTAGGTTGCTGCCAAAAGTGGTGTTAGTGGCGCTCAACCTGCAGTCTGTGTGGGTCCTAATGCCCCAGTATAGTGAAGGGGACTCTATACTGTCAGTGAGCACCGTCTTTCGGATGAGATTAATTGGTTAACCGAGGTTCTGACTCTCTGTGGTTGTTAAAAATTCCAGGATGTCCTTCAAAAAAGAGTAGGGGTTTAACCCAGCATCCTGGCCTAATTTGCCCACTGGCCTCTGTCCATCATGGCCTCCTAACCATTGACTAAGCCGAAAAGAAAATGAATGAATGAATATTACATTTATTATTACTACATATGCTAGGTATTTTTAGGGCAATCGAAATACCACAGACAAATCTAATACTTCAAAGTGCTATGAAGAAACTAAGCAATGAAATTTTCCTCTGCTATTTAAGGAGAAACATGTAGGCAGTCGTTGTGCTAAAAGTTCATTCATAACACAGCACAAATATGCATTGCATTCTCAGTAAGGCCTCAGTGCTTGTTCAATACAGCTTTCTCTTTCAGGTCAGTGGATAATACAGTATTTTTAGCACCATACTGATGTGGTGTTATATTGATACACCATGATACAGAACATTGAAATGGTGAAAGTTTAATTAGGTTTATCAGGTTTAAAATTAAGTAGATTTTACTATTCTTGCTTGGGCTTAACTCATACTATTGTTAAAAAAAGAAGGATTATTTTCAAATCCATTATCCAATTCATTTACATTAGAAACACTTCATTATATCATTTATGATTTTATTATTAAAAGTTTGTCATTCTGTACTATATAATGTTGTGATTCCACTTGTAGTATTTAAATTTATTCATTTATTTAACTTATAATAGACCAGAATTTTAATAGCAGCCTTAAAATGAAATAAAATACCAGCTTATATTACTAATATTTCAATATCAGTTTATTCCCTAGCCTCAGCAAGTTTGCATGCTCGGGCGATCCAAACGTGCATAAAAATGGCCTTGTAAACACAGCAATCAGGCTCAAAAAAACCATAAGAAGCAGCTTTATCATAAATCTATAAGTACCCACAATCAGTACAATTCAATTAGAGTTTTATGGAGTTTATCTGTTTCTCATGACTGAGCATTATCTCGTCCGCTATCTAAATTCTCATCTGCAGTCATCATGGTGTATAAAAACATCACAGCAACACATTCAATTACGAGTCAGAAGAGGATGGATGGATATGCCAGGAATTGTGATCACTGCAGGGACCTTTGGAGTCGCTGACTCCAGCGAGTGAGTCTCTCCAACTCTGTTTACCCAGTAACCCTCTCTCTACACCCACCTCGCCACCGACAGCGCCGTCGCATAGCAACCCAACACGACGCGTGCAGCCAGAGTGGGAAGTTGGCCGAGTGAGACAGAGAAAGAGCTGGTGGACAAGTAGTGTGAAGAGGTGAGAGCAAAATACAGAGAAAGGAGGAAATAAAAGGACGGTTTGGGGTTTAAATGCCTCTTTAAGTAGCTTTGAAGAAAAAATTGCTACATCTAATGAGAAACACTGAGTTAGACAAATGCGCATTGAACATGTCGATTCCACAAAGAAATCTTCACATGAATGTTGAATGTTCTTTACTCTAAGATATATGGTTCTTCACTGAAATATTCAAAATTAAGTATTCTTCTATGACATTTGCTGTGTCCAAAATCGCATACAATTTGAACTTACTTCATGACTGTTAGAAAAGAATGTTTTATATACAGAGGGTGACAGTTCAATATGACCATTACCACCATGTGTGGCACCGTGGCAGGACTAAGGGATTAAGAAAATGTGTTTAGGTGTAACAGCAGTTTGCGACAATGCAACTAGGGGGCACAAAGGGACGGGATGTGAATCAACAGAAATGTACAGTAGTTGTAAATACCCTGCTACTTGTAAAGGAAGACTTGTAAATGAAGATAACAAAACAAAGCATTATAATTCCTTCATAAATCGTTATAAACTTGGCAACAAGCTTTATTATCATTGTAAAACTGTTAAGTGCAAAGAATATTAATTTTAGAAACTAAAACTAAAGAAATAAAAGACAACTAAAATCAAAGTACAAATAAATTAAGTAATAAATAAATAAAGTAGTATGAATGGGGGTAGTACTAATCCAGTTTGGACGTGCTATATCCGTAATGTTACTATCACATGACTTACCCATTTCAGTATAAATTGTGTAATTTTACTACCATTCATAAATTCTCTCGCATGAACTCATGGTATAGTATAGCGTTGATTGAATGTACACTTCATAATCTCTCCTGAGGCAGTATATTCCTATGCTATGTTTTTTAATACTTTGAATTTGGATTTAATTCTTAACTAGCATGCTTTATTTCAGCATGCAATTTCAGATAATAGCTTTTTTGATCTTCTTGTCTTTCTTGTTCTATGAAGTCCCTCCCTCAGAAATATGCGATGGGCTCTTATTGGTCTGCTGGGCCAATGTGTTCTAATTCGCTAAACAGCTAATGCACGTTAGTGATAGGAGGTTTGGATCATTTTACTGACTCAGACTCGGACCATTGGGATGAACAAATCTTTTTTCGAGTCATTTAGTTCATTTCGTTCAATTTGTCAAAACTTTCTTAAAATGTTACCAGTTGCTTCTAAACTCATCTACAACTACACCAAACCTTGATCACACTACAGACAAGTCATAACTAGATGCTATAAGAAAGGGAAAATAATCATTTATTGTTTACCTGGTCTTTTGTCTATGATTATGTCAGCTCAACTCTACTGAGTGGTTCGTTCACGTCCCACAGACAGCTTAACCAACGGACACAGTCTGAGCTGAAAGGAGCACATTGCACATTGCACATTGTCTGTAAACGTCATGCCTGGGTGCAGGGATTATGTAAATTTTAGGGGTTTTGATGTCACAAACCCATGTAGAAGTTGTGGTCTGCCTTAAAAAGTTAATTCTATCATCATAGCTTTTCAACATTACACACTAACAACACTAGAAAAGTGAAGTTATAATCAAAGTCCTCTTTAATACAGTTGCATTCATGTCCACTTTGCTTATTTATGCAAGTGACAACTGCATTCTATTGCTGAATTCTCACCAGTACTAAGCCCTGCTCTGTAAATGGAACCTTACTGGACAGCCAGTTGTTTGTTGCATCACATTTGCAAGTGTGGTTTGGGTAAGTTACAGTCACAGATATGACTTTTGTGTAACTGAAAGGTTAAGGTACATTTACACATCTACAGTGTAGACCAATATTAGAGAAATATATTTAAATGCTTAATTCGTCACTGAAATTTTGAAGATTTTTTTTTTGTTTTCAAACACTGTGATCAGAATTAGACTATGAAGATATAAAGGACGATCACGATATGAAGAAATTATATCAAGAAAAGTTAATGCTGGACCATCAGTACTTTAAGGCTTCAAAGACACACATTCATTCTCAGCATCAAATGCAAGACTGTGATAGTCCAGTAAGTTCGCATGGCTATTTCAGAAATATTTTACCCTCACAATGAAAGTGTAGCAATATTACTAAAGTTATACATTTGAAGAACACTTTATATTACAAATCTTTAAATTAAACTGACTATCTATTAATGCAGGATAGGTGATGTCTGAGGGCAACTGTCTGAGGGCTCCCAGTGCTTAAAATTATTCATATTACGTGATTCATTTAAAACAAAACATAATCATAATGCCTTAATCACCGAAATCATTTTTTTGTCTTGCATTATGTAATGAAAAGGAAAAAGCTCTGAGCCGATTCATTTTCAGCTAATTATTTTTGTTATTTTTTGTGAATTGGAATGTGTGCAAAGGATTGTGTGGGTGACTGAAGGACGCCAAGAATGCACATGATGCATCCTTCAAGACAAACAATGTAGGATGCGAATCGAAGACTACCTACTGAGCATCCTTCAAATTGAGACATCTTTCGACAGAAATTGATGACGTTGCAGCCTAGATATGGCATAAGCAGCACCTGTAGTCCACCGTTGTTGTTTTGCTTGTGTATGTTGTTGCAGTTAACACAAAGAAGATTGATTAAAGAAGATTTTTAAAAACTTGAACTTTGAAACTCATATTTAAAAGTTATCATTTCCACCAAAACACCATTGTCGTACAGAATAATGACTATAAAAAAGTTTTCCACGTTTAGTTTCTGACCATCACTGGAGCTGCTCACTCAGTTTTGTCAAATGCTATATTCTTTCCAAGGCATGAAAGCTTCTGTTGGTTAATTAAGTTATGATGGATGAAATCATGCATCAGTTGAACCTTTGCTGCCTCAAATGTGATATGACTTTGCAGTTTTGGACAAAGCTATATTTAACATTTACCTTAGTCCTTGTCTATATGCTTCAAAGTGCCTATATTAAGGGTTTTGGAAAATTATCTTGCATACAGTGTGTAACATAGCTAAGTGAACAAAAACATCCAGCTGAGGTTTAAATCTGAAGGTACACGTTGTTTAAAAATATCGGTTTTTAAATAAAAGATTTGACTCAGAGTCATTTAAATAATTCATCGTTTGTCTGGATCTTTTGCCTGTTCATATCGACGTCGACACAAAACAATATCAAATATGAAGTGCCGAATCTGGTAAAAGGTGAACACTAGCAGAGAGCAGGTGGATGAGGGATTCATCATGACTGAAGATGAGTGAATATTGAGTGAACGTTCTGGTGATTAATGCAATAATCTACCCTGCAACGAGGGATTCATGGGCCGTTTGTTAAAGGAAGGATCAGATTAGACTGTTGTTGGATGGGACTTTGTCAGGGCTTGACAGGAACTTTATCAGTACACAGTTCATGGATCAGTTTCTTCCTTCAGTTCACAAGTGTAAGTAAGTGTGATTAAAATGGTTGCCTCCTTATTTTCTCTAGCTTGCAAAATATGTATAAAATGTTGTTACTTGTAACCGCTCTACGGGACTTGCACTGTATCTGGTTAACTCTTTATATTCACATATCGTGTCTAATGCCACGTTGAAAACGTGACACGTGCCGCTTTCTTTACCAGTTTAAATGTGTTTGTGAGCTTGCGATCCTCTGCCCTTTGTCATTGCAATGACTACCATCAGCTGTTCATCACCATCAGCAGCTGGTGGTCAATTTTCGAAATAGTTCAGTTTTTGCCATTGTGTAGATTAATACTAAATGTGTGTTGTTGTTTTTACTTATGGTTAGGAATAGAGCAATATGCTAGTGTTTAACTCCATTGCTTTAATGCACTCCTGCATTGGGCTCACACATATACTCTGTGCTCTGGCTACTTCAACAATGTTGATAAGCCATGGTAGGCAATTCTCTCTGTATCGCGCTGAACGCAGTCAAACAATCCCAAAAGACTGGGTCATCGGACCAATCAGCACAGATTAGCATCGCGCTATGGAGTGGTTTAGGAACAAAAGAATCGTTGAACAAATCATATGGGAGTCGTTGGGATAATTAGGTAAAAATAGATGCATATTATAAGACAATGAAAGTGTTTTGTCTTGTTGTTGTTGGAGATCCACAAAACCAAAATATGGCCTTTTTAATGCATAATAGGGGCTCTTTAAAGGTACCTAATTTACCTAAAACTGACAATCCTGTCATCATTTACTCACTCTTCACTACTTGCCAACCCATTTGAGTTGCTTTATTCTCTTGAACACATAAAAAAAAGAAATGTTGAAGAAACCGGCAACTAAGTATTTGTTTTTCCTACTATGGACGTCAATGGTTACTTACAATGGTAGCTTACTTCAAAATATCTTCTTCTGTGTCTTTAAGAGAATAAAAAACTCAAACAGGTTGGTAACCAGTGAAGAGTGAGTAACCCTAACCTGATTTCACCAAGTAGGACATGTTCCTGGATCTATGTTGACACAAAATTCCAATCAGCCAATCAGAATTAAGGGATGCTATTTATGTTAAGTTTAGACTTATGGTTAGGTTCAGGCACTTACATGAGTGTTATCCAACTATTACTCCCTTCTGATTTTGGGAACAATTTACAGTTATGGTTGGGTTTAAGGGTAGGGAATTTGTATGGATTACATTTTCCAAAAAAAATGATGTTCCAGGATCAACATAGACATTAATCCAGGATTGCATCGTACTTGACAAAACCCTAACATGCAGATGAGTAAATGGCTAAACATTTAGAACCACTTGAGGGCGAGAAAATAGCGAGTAAATTTTCAATTTTGGTGAACTATTCCTTTAAATCCCACATTCTGCTGCTTTGTGAACAGGACTATTTGAAAATCTCATCTAGAAGTAACTGCAGATGTCAATTCAAATAACAAAGTGAGACAAAATTTGAGACATAAAATACTGTAAGCAAAATATTTATCTCACCATCAGTTGTGGAAGACTTGAGTCTCTGACATAGGCCTTCTACATCTGCAAAGCTTTCCTGGATTTTCTGCAAGGCTTCAGCTCCTCTCAGCTCCATCAGGTTCCGGAGCTCATCCAACGACACCCCGAAGTCACCAGCATGGTTGGCTTCTGTGCCTCCTCCGCCCCGTTTGGGGTAAAACTCCACCGTGCTGTTGGCCATATCACCCATGGTCGCTGTAGTAGACATCTTGAGTCTTAAGGTGATTGGTCCACGATGTTTGATCTATATGACGTCTTCTACTTTTCAGCAATGTGAGGCCAGTCTAAGTGGCTTAATTTATTTTGGTTTTGAATTGGCTCCTCCACTCCTCTCTCCCTCCCCGGTAGTTCCTCCTGTTCTTCTAACTCTCCATCAGAGGAACCAATCGGGACAACGTCAGCCGGACACTTAAAGCGTTTTCAAAAGAAATCCTATCCTCTCCACTCAACCCCCTCACCCCGAGGGTCAACAGAACGAGGGATCGGGCCACTTCCAATCCATCAGGACAACGAGAACAAGGGGCGCAAAACCGAGAAGGATGTTTTGTAGATCTGCAGCGCTGATGCGTTAGGATTCAAAGGAAGCGGGATGTTGGAATTGGCGAGGAAGCCTGCAGAGACACACAGACAGAATAACACATTACAGTCTTCAAAGTGCTCATGTGGGCAGCAACTCAGAGTACAGTGGGCATTCCTTAAGAGACAGAGCAGGCATACAGTCAGACGGCTCCGAGCGAATGCTTTCAAACGCATCAGCACATTTTCACCTCAATTCTAAAGGTCTTTTGTGTTTTAATTGAGTCACACTCTTCTCTTACTCCCATTAATGAGGTATCAAACAGGTCGCTGCAATAATAATTACACTAAACGGATTTTGTGGCCATTTCGCGAGCAACACAAGTGAAATCCCTGGACATACAGTGAGGTATACTGTATGAGGGATGTGTGCTCTCACAGATGGCGATGCATATAGCATATACTGTATCTCTAACGATCCAGACCACTGCATTGGCCCATAGTTGCCATGGCAACATACAGATGCCTCTGACTCCCACAAAGCTCCTTCGGCCTCACTATACCCCAACACACACACACACACACACTTACATGTACATTTGGTTCTTATTCACACTCTAACGCTAGCTATTTATGTGGCAGCTAGATAATGGACATTAGCTATCGATACCATTTAGGCTCTAATACTTCTTCCTCTTCTTTCTCTCCATCTCCCAGCATGTCTCTGTAACTGTCCCTACATTCTCTTAGATGACAGTTTGAGCCTCAGACGGCACACCCACAGACACCCACGGCCTGGAGTGCATGATGCACACACCACACACAACAGTGCAAAGTACTTTTTCAATCTGCCAAGGACTAATCTGATTGGCTGCACACAGGGTTATTTTACTGAGATATTGTATATATATATATATATATATATATATATATATATATATATATATATATATATATATATATATATATATATATATATATATATATATATATATATATACAAATTATGATTAACAGAGCAAAGGAAATTCTCACAGTATGTCTGATAATATTTTTTCTTCTGGAGAAAGTCTTATTTGTTTTATTTTGTCTAGAATAAAAGCAGTTTTTTTAATTTTTTTTTCTTAAACATTTTAAGATCAAAATTATTAGCCCCTTTAAGGTATATACTATTTGATAGTCTACAGAACAAACTATCGTTATACAATAACTTGCCTAATTACCTTAACCTGCCTAGTTAACCTAATTAACCTCGTTAAGCCTTTAAATATCACTTTAAGCTGTATAGAAGCGTCTTGAAAAATATCTAGTCAAATATTAATCACTGTCATCATGGCAAAGATAAAATAAATCAGTTATTAGAAATGAGTTATTAAAACTATTATGTTTAGAAATGTGCTGAGAAAATCTTCTCTCCGTTAAACAAAAATTGGGGAAAAAAATAAACAGGGGGGCTAATAATGCAGGGGGTCTAATAATTCTGACTTCAACTGCATATATATATAATTTAAACAATGTAAAAATGAACAATTGTACATTTTACCTATACTTGTGGGATAATACATAATACATTCAGATAAACTTAAAAATCAACTTAATTGTCAGTCATGGAAAATAGCTGTTTAGGCAACAATTTGAGAAATTGCCCTTTTATAATCAAAATAGTAACTATATTAAATGATTATGAAATTACATATATATTAAAAAAACTTTTGAAATTGACAATTATTTACAATTTAAAGCAAATGTTTATTTAATCATGGTGGAACATTTGATAGCACTAGTTGATGAATTTGCATGAGAACGAAGGTTTGTCTGTAAAAAAGCTGTTTTTAGTGGAGTTTCTGTCTAACTGAACTTCAATAGATCAATTGTAACATTTGATTCATTTTTTTCTTTAGAAATGTGCTTTAGAAGACATCATTACTGGTGTCCATCTTGAAACAAAACAAACCGGGGTTTAGTAATGAATGAAAGTCAGAAAAACGCACTAAAAACAGCTATAGTTCATACAATTTAAAAAAGCTGTTTGAGGGTTGATATACCAGTATTTTAAAATACTACATAAAATTCAAGATAACGTTAAAACAATTTCTTCATTACAAAACATTTAAAAAATGTAACATTTGTTAATTAATTGGTAATAAAACATTTCTGAATATACAACAAAACGAAGAATGGTTGATTATATTTTCGACAGTTTGTCCAAGAAAAGGGTGTTTAGATAAACTATTTTTGAATCCAAAACAATTTTTATTACATATTTATTTATTTACCCAGTTATTTTATTTAAAAAATGTATAACCTTCATTGGTAAAAATAGAGTAAAAACAAATAAAAAGTAGTTACTGTCAAAATGTAAAATATTAAAATTATAATCAAAACATTATTCCAACATTTCAGTATTCATTCATTCATTCATTCATTTTCCTTTGGCTTAGTTCCTTTATTCATCTGGGGTCGCCACAGCGGAATGAACCACCAACTATCCAGCATATGTATTACGCAGCAGATGCCCTTTCAGCTGCAACCCAGTGATGAGAAACACCCATACACTCCCACATTCACACACATACACTAAAGACAATTCAATTCAATGTCCATTCAATGTTTTGGACTGCGGGGGAAATCGGAGCATCCAGAGGAAACCCACGCCAAAACAGCAAGAATATGCAAACAGAAACACAGAAACGCCAACTGACCCAGCTGGAGCTCAAACTAGCAACCTTCTTGCTGTGAGGCGACAGTGCTAACCGAGCCACCTCGTCTCCAATTTCAGTAATTATTTATAATTAATTTGACTAAAATGCAACATCCATATATGCAATAAAACCAAATTAGTTTGGTAGTTTAGACCAGTTGATCTATTCCAGCCTAAACTCATGGTGGTACTTGTACCAGAAGAAGCTGTGATATGGACCAGGTCTCATGCTGTTCAGTCAGAATCTGTCTATCTGTCTATGTGAGTCTGCTTGTAGGGAGATGAGTGTGGGGTAATGCAGCAGCAGTGAGCTGTGTGTGTGTGTAGGCAGTGTTCAAGAGTGACACAGAGGGTGTCATCATTCTCATGCTGACTCACTAACCCCAGTCTTCCTGCACCCTCCGCTGTTCTTCATACATGCACACACACCATCCATCAGCTTCTGCACACTCAACACATCACCTGGGCTCACATGGGCAGACTCTCCACACTCTGGCTGTGTATACCTTTCATCTTTGATATTTTTTACAATTAGATGCTCGTATTAGCATTGCATTGGTGACACACATTTGTAAGTTCTTGTTTAATTGAATCCATGATTTTGGTATTGCAATGCCCCATGTCTAACGTTTTGAGATACAGTAGAGGAAGATCAAACTGCGTTGATTTTGAGGAGATAAACTACAGAATTTATTTAATCATGGTATAATATGTGTTAAAGATATAGGTAAAAGTATTATGTTCTTACTGGTAGCTTAGAAATGACTTAAAATTCAGTATATCATACAACAAGCAGAGTATGTGTTAGCCTTATGTACCTAAACAGCACGATAAAAAGTCTGGCCTTCATTCCAGCTTATTGTGGCCAAGAACCGCCTACTTAGATGGAAATATACTGTCTGAATGATGTGTAAAGTGACCATCTATGGTTTATTTTGTGGTTCGAGCCAGAGAAAAAAATTTTAACATTATATAGTGCAAATTATTAGCCCTGAATTTTTATTTTCTTTAAAAAATATATTTTCCAAATGTTGTTAAGCAGAGAAAGAAAAAAAATCACAGTAATTCCTATAATATTTTTCTTCTGGAGATAGTCTTATTGTTTTACTTCGGCTGGAATAAAAGCGGTTATTAATTAAAAAAAAAAAACATATTATTAGCCCCCTTCAGCAATATATTTTTAAAACGGTCTACAGAACAGTTATACAATGACTTGCCTAATAACCCTAACTTGCCAAATTAACATAATTGATCTAATTAAGCCACTAAAATATTGTATGGCCAATAAAATACATTTTTTGCACTAGTGCTAAAATGATGATCAGGGCCAGTTATACTACAGTATATATTACAACCTCAAATCAGAAAAAGTTGGGACAGTATGGAAAACAAAATAGTAGTGATTTCTAAATTTACTCGTATTTGATTGCAGACAATACAACAAAAATTAGTTAATTTGTTGCTCGTGTTTTTTATTGTTTTGTTTTTTTCAAAATAAACACATTCCAATTTTGGTTATCGCAACACATTTCATAAAAAGTTGGGACAGGAGCCATTTAGGGCTAGTAATCAGGCGTATTGGTTAAATAATGGTGTGATTTGAAACAGGTGTTGTCAACAGGTGATTGTAATTATGATTTGGTAAAAAAGCTGCATCCATTAAAGGTCTGGTATTTTAGGAGCAAAGATGGGCCGAGGATTGCCAGTGTGCCAACAAATATGTGAGAAAATTGTTAAAATGTTTAAAAACAATGTTCCTCAAAGAAAGATAGGAAGACATTTAGATATTTCACCTTCAACAGCGCAAAACATATTTAAAAGATTCAAGGAATCCGGAGGAATTTCAGTGCGTAAAGGACAAAGATGCAAGCCTAAGCTGAACTACCATGATCTCTGATCCCTGAGGTGGCGCCTCATCAAGAATCCTCATTCATCTAGAAGCGATTTTACCACATGGGCTCAGGACTACTTTGGCAAACCTTTGCCAAGTACCACAATACATAGTTACATCCACAAATGCCAGTTAAAACGGTACTGTGCCAAAAGTAAGCCTTATTTTAACAGTGTCCAGAAGCGTCGTCGACTTCTCTCGGCTTGGAGGGCATCTAGGATGGACCATCACAGTGGAAATGTGTACTGTGGTCAGACGAATCAGTATTTCAGGTTTTTTTTTGTTTTTGATAAATGGACGCCATGGGCTCTGGACCAAAGAGAAGGATCACCCAGACTATTACCAGCATCAAGCCCAAAAGCCAGGGTCTCTTATGGTATGGGGTTGTTTCAGTGCAAAAGTAACTTGCACTTCTGTGCTGGCAACATTAATGCTGAAAAGTAAATATGCATCCTTCTTTCCCTCATGGACGCCAATGCTTATTTCAACAAGACAGTGCAAAGCCACATTCTGCACA
Organism: Danio aesculapii; assembly: GCF_903798145.1. Lineage (NCBI taxonomy): Eukaryota > Metazoa > Chordata > Actinopteri > Cypriniformes > Danionidae > Danio > Danio aesculapii. Next base: position 41,366,925 of record NC_079457.1, read on the forward strand.
CATTACAAGCTGCGGAGGAAAATGATGCGGGTACTTGACTGGCCTCCCTGCAGTCCCGACCTGTCTCCAATAGAGAATGTGAGGTGCATTTTAAAGCACAAAATGTGGCAACAAAGACCCCATACCATTCCTTGTTTGACCCCATACCAAGACTTGTTTGCAGGAAGAATGGAACAAAATTACACCTGGAACACTTCATCACTTGGTTTCTTCAGTCACTAAATGTTTTAAAGTGTTGTGAAAAGGAATGGTAACATGACAAAGTGGTAAATGCTTTACTGTTCCAACTTGTTTTGAAATGTGTTGCAAGAACCAAAATTGGATTGGAATACGTGTTCATTTAAAAAAAAAAAAAACAATAGAAAATCATCAAGAAATAATGTTAGGTGTGTTGTCTGCAATGTTGTCAAAGTAAATTTAGAAATTACTACTTTCTTTTTTATTTGTGTTTTCCATACTGACCCAAATTTTCTGATTTGGGTTGTAGTTTTAATAATTAATTTCAAATGATTGGTTTCTTTTATCTTTGCGATGATGACAAGACATAATATTTTACTAGATGTTTTTAAAGATACTAGTATTCAGCTTAAAGTGCAATTTAAAGGCTTAAATAGGTTAATTTGGCAAGTTAGGGTAATTAGACGAGTCATTGTGTAACAGTGGTTTATCTGTAGACAATTGAAAAAGTATTGCTCAAGGGGGCTAATAATATTGACCTTAAAATGATTTAAATTTTTTTTTTAAAACTGCATTTAATCTAGCCAAAATAAAAGAAATAAGACTACATTAAATTATTAAATCACCAAATATTGAATTCTTGATATTAAGTATGTTCTACACATCTAAACCTTAAGGTGAATAAACTGATGTCCATTAAGAGCTTATTACATGAGAAACCATAAAAACGGACACCTTGACCTCTTGTTCAAGTAACTGTTTGACACATTTGTTTGTCACAAGCTTATCAGTTCTTCAATGTGAGCCGGAGCTGTTATCCTCACTATTGGAGTAACTGGAGTGCGGAATGAGTTGGCAAAAACCAGCCTCATAAGATCATATGTATCAGTATATCGGAGGGATTTTTGCTGGCTTGAGCTGCAAACTGTTACAGGTTCAGTCTGATTTGGTGGAATCTGGCTCAAGAATGATTCTTTTGAAAACCAGGTATCAGCATTTGCCTAAGGCTGTGAAAAAAAGTAATAATGCTGTTTAAACAATAATAAAACAATAAACAACAATACAACAATAAAAGTAAATTAAAACAACAATACAACAATAAAAGTAATAATGTGTAAACAGTGTTCCGTTTTTTGCACATAGTTTTACTTGATTAGACCTCAATGTATCATCAGGAGCCACTGGCATTTATTTTACATTGCCTGATAAGATCTCTCTGTTAAATAGCACATGTCAAAAAACACTAAAATTTGACAAGAGGACTTGAATTTTGACTTCAACTGCACAGGACATGTCTATCTATCTATGTCAGTTTTATTTAATAATCTATTTAAAAGAAAGAAATGAATACTTTTATTTAGCAATAGCCATGGGACCATAACCGTTTTCAAGGTATACCACGGTTTGGAAAAATCTAAGTTTTCAAACCACCAACATTTTCTGTTATACCAGTCCTACGGTATATGTAAGATTTTTTTTTTTTTACTTTTTTAGGGCAACAGTATCTCCAGCAGAAAAGGTATCCAAATATGCTGTTTTAAATGGCAATTAAATCTGTGTTTTTGAAACTAATGAAAACAGCAGAAGTCAATGATTCAATTGAATTATTTATCCTGACATTTTTACTGTTCCAAAATACTTTAAATGTTTCCCAAATGAAATATATTGGGCCCTATCATACACTCGGCGCAATAAGGTGCAAGACGTGTTTGGTGCAATGTGTTGCTATTTTCACACCAGCGCAACAGCAATTTTCCCACTTTGCGCCAGGTTGTTTACATAGCAAATCCATTTGCACTGTTTTGTGGACTCATGGGTGTGTCGGTTTAGAAAGGAGGTGTATTAAGGCACATTGTTGGCACATTGCTATTTTGAGTAACTAAAACAGACTGTGCAATAGACCAGCTGAAAGGTGAAAAAGAATTAAAGGTTTAAAATATTTTAAAATATATTATTTTCTACATAAATATAAAAATCACTACCTTTGTGCCTTCTTCATCTCGGGTTTTTAAAAAAAAAAATATTCATGACAATTTGCATTTGTATATTGTTATTATTATTAGCAGTATTATTTATTATATGTATATTTATATTTGTTTTAATAAAAACAAGCTTAGATTTGTTCACCTTTCAGGTTTTGGATCATATAGAGCATAGGACGTGTGTTTGTCTCTAACTTTTTTGGACCGTAGTTCATTTATTCATCTGCTGAAAATTAGAACTGAATTTAGAAATAGTTTTGAAACAAATCTTTGCGCAGAACAAATGAAATTAATCATGTAGGCTAAAGGATGTCTCCAGCGTTTTCTTATCTATGAAAAAGAGAAAGAGAAAGAGGCCGATTGAGCAATGCCTATTCAGCAATAAAGAATTTTATAGACAATTGCTGACTAAGTATTAATTTCTTTCTTTCAAATAGTTCATTCATTAAAATTAATTATGAACTAATTAAAACTCAGCCAATAATCCAGCAGATTCCACAAGAGTTTGCTTACATCTCCGATTAGAAATCAGACTTACTTCTTTTCTTTTTTTTTACTTTTAAAAATATACGCTTTTTGAAGATTGCACATCTTTTGGGGCCACTTGCTGGCATCAGACATGTCGACTTCCAGGTCTCTGCAAGCCCAAATATCCTTAACCGAGACTGCTTAACCATGCAGTTATGTTCAATGCGCAGGAGGCAGATGGTCTGGAGATTATGCTGAATATTCATATTGATCCGTGTTTTCCCAAACCTTTCTGCGAGTGTGTCGTAGTGGCATTCGGTAAGACACTGTTGACAGTGTACTGAGCTCTCCCAGGTCTGCCTTGCCCAGACCGGCTCTGACTACCACGACCCAACCCAATCTGCTAAAGTTAAAAGAGAGAGACAGAGGGCCAGCATTACATAAATTGTGCAGCGCCTTATGTAATGTGTCTAAGTAACCAACAGAGAAGTACTGGCGCTCACACCCACTCACGGGCGCAGACACACACACACACATACAAACACAACCCCTAAAGCTAGAAGAAACTCTAACCCATATTCAGATATTAAATAAGGGCAACACCAGTATATCCACCATACTCACACCAGGAGCCAGAGATCTGACGCTGTGAAGCAATGCAACATTCAAAATCAGGAAAAATAAAATTAATAAAAAACAAGCAAGAGGTTGATGAGTCAGTGTGTTGTTCACTTCAGTCTTATTATACGACAGACCACTGACGGAGTCTGAACAACACACATGAGCAAAGTAGCTTATCCGCACTTCCGTCCACTCGCATTCAGATGTCAGCTGAAATGACTTGTTTAACAAGGCATGACAGTTTATATGAGGGGGAAAAGACACATCTTCCCTCAACACCTACCAAATGAAAACAGATATGAACACCGGTTGTGTCCGACTATTGTGACTGAGGCAGATTAAAATAGGCCTGAAGGAAAGAAGCTTTTGGAGTATAAACAAAGTGAATCTGAACAGACATGAGCTGTCTTAAAGGGATAATTCACCCCAAAATGAAAACCCTGTCATCGTTTACTCATGCCCATGTTGTTCCAAACTCATATGACTCTTTGTGCTTAAAGGCACAGTTCACCCAAAACTGAAAATTCTGTCATCATTTACTCAACCTTCACTTGTCACAAACCTGTTTGAGTTTCTTTCCTCTGTTGAACACAAAATAAGTTATTTGAACAAATGTTAGAAACGTGTAACCATTGACTTTCATAGTATTTGTGGAATTTTCATATTAGAAAGCCAATGGTTACAAGTTTCTAACATGTGTTCAACAAATAAAGAAACAATTAAAGATTTGGAACCACTTGAGGGTAAGTAATTAGCAAATAATTGTAAAAATTTGGTGAATTATCGCTTTAACCCTTTAACTGACCCACCAGCAAAAAGAAATTTTAGATTGAATTCTTAACTCCTACAATGATGTCGCTAGTTAACACACTCAATGCATTTTTTTTTCAACACATCCCATAAATTCTAAAATATCAACCATTTGGTAAAGGCTGATTTGTCTGTTTACGGTAACAGTACTGGAATTAATACATATACAGCTGAAATCATAAGTATTAGCCCCCCTGAATTATTAGCCCCCCCTGTTTATTTTTTCCCCCAATTTCTGCTTAACGGAGAGAAGATTTTTTTTTCCCCAACACATTTCTAAACAAAATAGATTAATAACTCATTTCTAATAACTGATTTATTTTATCTTTGCCATGATGACAGTAAATAATATTTGACTAGATATTTTTCAAGACACTTCTATACAGCTTAAAGTGACATTTAAAGGCTTAACTAGGTTAATTGGGTTAACTAGGCAGGTTAGGGTAATTAGGCAAGTTATTGTATAACCATGGTTTGTCCTGTAGACAATCGAAAAAAATATAGCTTAAAGGGGCTTATAATTTCGACCTTAAAAATGTTTATTAAAAAATTAAAAACTGCTTTTATTTTAGCCAAAATAAAACAAATAAGACTTTCTCCAGAAGAAAAAATATTATCAGACATACTGTGAAAATTTCCTTTCTCTGTTAAACATCATTTGGGAAATATTTAAAAGAGGAGAAGAAAAAAAAAATCAAAGGGGGGCTAATAATTCTGACTTCAACTGTACAATGAAAATCTGAAAATATGAGGTGTAAGACCGATTTATAAATAAAAAATTTAAATAAAACATTTTTGAATACTAAATCACCTTTATTTATTGTACACCATAAAATATTTCAGATTCTCATTTATCACGTTTTCTTGTTTTTTTACAATAAAACCAAAATCAAGTGCAGTAATGCAACATGATTATGTTTGTTTGATTTCCTTTTAAACCAACAATGCTGTGTGTGTAAATCATCATTCTTTAACAGTCGTAATTTAAAACAGTCAATACTTGGTCAACCATTTGGTAGAGCAGGCATTTACAGGGTTATGGAAAAAAAGAGGTATTTGGGAGATTGTACGAGCTGCTTTTAAATACAATAAAGAAGTATGCAAGGGGATCAATTGGATGAAAGAGCCGCTTGCACAATCTGCTCATGGGATGAGAACAAATTCAAGAATAGTGTGTGTGTTTGGAATGCAAAATTCAGGAACTGAATATTTATGTATGCATGATTAGACCATTTCAATGTGGTCATGTCATTGGCCCATAAACATTTCCTGCTTGTTAACAAACTACTTCATAACTGTAACGAGGCAATTCAATCATAACTTAATGTTAAAACAGCTATCATAACATTATTTCTCAATATGTGGCTCTTTTTGGATTCTCAAAAGCTATTGTTTTTGTTTACATCCCTCAAAATGCTGACGGAGGAATACCTATTGAAACAATTATTGACAACAGGTTGAAATTTGATCAAAACACACATACAATTATTAATTAGGCTCATCAGAGACTGTTTTTATTGTGGAAACTGAACTCTTTTTTTAATGCTGAGATTCTTAAGACCTTTTATAATTTATTTATTGAAAGGATTTTGTCCTATTCCTTTATTTGTTGGTTTTCCTCACTGTCTATAAAAAACAAGAATTATCTTCAAGGCATTGTTAATTTGTGCTCAAAAATTTGTGTGACTTCCCCTGTGAAGTCTTGCATTCTATTATGAACAGTAGACTTTGAGGATGGCATATCAAATAATAGGAGATAAACAAATATTTTGAGAGGATACCCTTTGGGCGACATCTAAAGACAATAAGATGTTCCTCAAATCGTTATAAATTTACTTTTGTGCCTGAAGCAATTCTGTTATGTGATAAATGTAGCTGATCGATTGATTATTATTATATACTATTATTATTATTATTATTATTTCCTTTTCAGTTTTTGTTTGTGTACTCGATGTAAGGTGTTGGTGTTTATTGTGTTAACTGTGTCATTCTTGCTATATGAAGCACTACCATGTCTGAATGAACTGTCCCAAAGGGGATTAATAAGGCTGTAAACTGAACTGGACTGTATGCATAAAAAAATTGCATGCATGTATGAATGTATTTGTTTATGATGTGCATTCATTGTCATTTCTGTAGTCATTTTTATTGTACAAAAAGTAGGGTTGTCCATATTCGATCACATGATCGGAAATTGGGCCCGATCACGCAGTTTCAGACTAGATCGGAGTCGGACGTTACCTCCCAATAAGGACTAATATATTCTCATTATTTTTTAACACATTAATAGTTATGCAGTGGCACAGAGTTAGACCTCTTTCTTGATTTCACACAGAAACATCAACATGTGCAGCATGACATCACTTTGTTGCAGAGACACTATTGGTTAAACGCTGGCAAAGTAGAACACGAAAGCAGCTGGAATCGAAAAGTGCGAGTATGTCTGCGATCTGGATATATTATAAAGTTGATGATAATCAACATTGCCATAGAAAACTGTGAGATATGTAAATTTGGCATTGCCTGCTGGGTAATTTAAGTTGAGGTACTATTTGCTTTTATATTCTTTATTTTATTTACTGTTGCACTAAAGTCCAAAAGTAAAGAATTTATGTTATTTATTACTTGATTGTTCAAGCTACCTCACAGAAGTGCTCTGTCTATTAGGAGTTGTTAAATGTTAAAATTAATTGAATAAAAAAAAGGAACATCCTGGATCTGTTTCTTCGCTCTTCTTTATTCTTTTTTATGTATTATAGAAGTATCGGATCGGGTTTCGATATTGGTAGATACTCAAAACTCGGATACTCATGATTCGGACTTGGACTCGAGGGCAAAAAAACCTGATTGGGACATCCCTGATAAAAACAGCAGATCTGCTAAAAAAATTATAAATAGCTTCCTTTTTTATTTTAGCTCAGAACACAGAAAGTAAATATTACGAAGATACCAAATATTACTAAGATAGCAAGTAGGTCTTTACACTGAAAACCTTTTTATATGGACTAAAGTTAAACAAAGAAATTACATTTAGTAATTCATTCATTCATTTTCTTTTCAGCTTAGTCTCTTTATTAATCCGGGGTGGCCTCAGTGGAATGAACCGCCAACATGTTCCATGCAGCGGACGCCCTTCCAGCTGCAACCCATCTCTGGCAAACATCCATACACACTCATTCACACACAATTTAGCCTACCCAATTCACCTGTACCGCATGTCTGTGGGGGAAACTGGAGCACCCGGAGGAAACCCATGCGAACGCAGGAAGAACATGCAAACTCCTCACAGAAACGCCAACTGACCCAGGCGAGGCTCGAACCAGTGACTTTCTTGCTGTGAGACGACAGCACTACCTACGCGCCACTGCATCGCCACATTTAGTACTGTTTAACTTAATTTATTTGGGCTGAAGCAAAAAAAATATTTGTTTACAACCACTTAAAATTTAGTAAATCCAAATCATCTTTGAATCATTTTTTCAGTGTACCATGTTTTTTTATTGATTGGTTGTATGTCATACAATGGTGGTGAGTGAGTGATGATGTTTTTATTTTTGGTGTATTTAATTCTTTAGTGGAACAAAAAAAATTATGTAACAAGCTGTGCAAGCTAGTTTGAATGATTTCAAATTTTATTTCCACTGTCACTCTCCCTTCTTGTGTAAAACACAAAAGAAAACACAAAAGCAGACTGTACAACCATGTTGTCTTTACCATAATCATCTGGTTTCACTGAACGGAAAACAGCATCGTGGACATTCTCTTTGTATTCCATGGAAATCATATTTTTTACAGTCATTGATGGAAACAAACTTAAAACTTTGGAAGGCACTGATTGTGATAAAAGGATGTCAGAATTTTTATTAGGACAACATGCTACACTACACTCTTATGATTTTATAGCATTGCCATCACTTCCTTTTTTGGTGGACTGACCCTTTAGCAAATTACAACATTGACAGTGAGTTCCTTTAATCAGGAAGAAAAAAACATCCTCACTTAGGTTCAGTTTCTAAAAACAGAACAAAGACAGACTATATAGACTTAGGAAAGAAAAAGAGAAAGTCCAGCCTTTTGCTGCATGCTTTGATGTGAGCGGACTGATAATGTTTGAGTTATTTCTGTAGAATGACAAATTCAGCTGCACATTACAGAACCCATCTAATTGTCAGCCGATAGTTGTTTTCTTTAAAGAGTAAAAAATAAACTCTCCTTCCCATAAGCTCCCTGTTTATGTGGTGTCTCAGTGACAAGGGTAAATACAGCAGCACTGAGGCCTGCAGGCCTGCTGCTGACAGGGCTTTACCAACGGGATCAAACACAGTGGCGGTAATGAAGGTGCTGTCATACAGAGCGAAAGAAAAAGGTGATTTTGCTAAAGTGACAGAGTAGGACATACTGTAGCAGACCCTATAAAACATGCTATAAGCTAATAACTAAGAAAAAGCAACAACTCACTGGAAGGAAAAAAGCCTTGGGTCACAATGACTCTGAATGCTGGAGAAGGTTTTATAAGATTCTTTGGACTTTTCGTTTATAGCCATTTTTCCACATACTCCTTTGTGATGACACTAAAAAGACCTGTTCACACATAATTATAACGATAACCATATTAGTATCCACACCAACGCACAGTAATGCTTGTTTATAAGTAGTGTGGGTTGCAGTGTTGCTGTCTGCAGCTTAAAGGTTCAAGTTAGGAGCATCCTGATTGGCTGTCAGTATTTTCATTGTTACCCTACTGAAAAAAGACCATTCTAAGGATATTGTTAAATCTCTATAGTTGCTCTGACATTAGCTTTATAGCTTTAGTATTGACTTTTAACTCCTTAAATATAAATAAGTCATACTTTATTTTAAGGCAGCTCACTATTAATAAACCATTAACTCTGACTTTTGGCTAAATAAACTCCTTATTTGCTTCTTATTAACAGGTAGTAGTGAGGTTTAAGTTGGTATGATTAGGGTTGTAGAATATATGCAGAATGTGTACTTTGTGTACAAATAAACAATTAACATATTTTTAATAGATAATATGCTACTAGTTAATGGTCAGAATTGGTACTTTAACTAAAGTACTACCAAATTATCTTAGTTTGTCATTTTATTATTCATTAAGAAAAAAAAAGGAATATGTTTAAGTTGTAAATTAAAAACAGCCTATTGAAGCTAAGTAGCCTATTATCGTTTATTAAGCAAATAACAAACTGGCTAGCACAACTTTCTTCAGTCAGAATTTGGCCACTTAAATAATGAAAATCATCTTGAGAGTTGACAGTAACAGATTCCAAATGCAACTAGCACACTTGAAATGATCTCTGGACCTTTTATCTGCTCAGTGTAATTGGGATAATGAGAGAATAACACACAACCTGGCCATGAAACAGCTTAGAAGCCAATAGTCCAGTTACTTTTGGACCCTTAACAAGTGGGAAGCACATATGCAAACAGTTGTAATTCCAACACTGTTCACCTGATTTGGAGGTAAATACCCTCAAATTAAAGCTGACAGTCTGCATTTCAAATCCGTTTGAAACGTGTTTAATTTCAAATCCATTGTGTTAATGTATAGACCCAAAACTGTTAGAATTGTGTCAATGTCCTAATATTTATGGACATAACTGTACATTTTAATGATAATAATAATAATGATAATGAATATAATTATAATGATAATGTAGAGCTTTCTGATTTTTCTAGCTTCTCTCATAAAAAAGTACATTTGAAAATTCATGGATAAAACAATAGCCTAACTAGTATTAAAATTAACTTTTATATATACTTCAAAATGTACTGTTGGTGCTTCACACCTTTTTATTGGTCATTTTTCTTTCAAGAAAAAGGTGCAAGATTTAGAGTAAAAGTTACTTGTAAAATGTTTTCTCTATTTAAAAACAATACAGTCGGTCAGTAGTGAAAGACGACGTTACTTGCGTCAGATTCTTCTCGGTCTTAAAGCCTTCTTCGATGAGTTATTTTCACAATTTATGATGGCATAGCAGTCAAAATAGGACAAATGAGCTCATATATGGGACGAATTTTGGACCTTTGTCAGTGCGGGGTGGGTCTTTTGAACCACGCGAACCCCCCACTGGCTACAGGCCTGCCTTTTGTGTGCACATGCTAGCCAAGCTAATCGCTAAGATATTAGGCTTGCAATGCTCATCTGTGATGTATGAACTTTTTCTTACACATTCCTCAACTACAAAACCTGCTTGTATGACCTCATTTATGATTATGTCTTTGCGTGCACAAAACCACTCAGTGGTGCTACTGTAAGTGAACATCCCTCCTGTCTTTATAAGTTCATAGGATTCCACTTCCCCCTCCACACGCACTCCATTATCCTCAATCTTATTCTCTTTGTCCATCTGTTCTTTGCTCTTCCATTTTTACCTCCTCCCATCATCCACCTTCACTGCAGTGCCCTGTATTCGTTACACTGGTTTAAGGCTTTCAAAGCGAGACATGGACTGCATTGGCGTAAGAGCCTGTGGGGAGTAACATAAGCTGCTCGGCTTCGATTCTAAATACATGCTCATGGCCCAGACGCTGCTGGGGATGTTGACTGAATGCACAGAGGATGGGATGAGTTTTGTTCTATTTATGCACAGCAAACAGGCTAAAGTCATTTTTTAATGACATGAACATGTAAGAAATGCATGAACCATAGTCTTGTGGGTCATTTGATTTCAATATGCCTTGGACAATATAGACTTTATCTAACTAAGCATCAGCTCTGCTTGTGTGTCAAGTGTTTATGTGTCAAGACATAACTGCAACTTGTGTGTGTGTGTGTAAAAATGTACTTAATAAAATGTATTGAGTTATAAAATTTTAAATACATAATTTGGAAACTTGAAATTATTATTATAACTATATATATTTTTTATTTTGACATTTTTAATGCAGTTTTGTCCAGACATCATCTAGGTCGACTTCCATTATTGCTGCAACAACTCAACTGCATTTAAACTGGGGCAACCTGGACAGAGAACTGGAGCACCAGCAACTCTTTCATTTTTCTGTGAAGCTTCCAGGGACTTTTTCTATCGGACAAATGGTATGCTTAACTTTTAAATAATATTCTGTTTTTTGTCTGTTTGAAATTAAAGTGAAACTACTGTGTAAAATTATGCTATTGCACTGTTACTCATTGCTAGGGTGTGCTATTTTTAATGTAGCTATGGGGAAAAATTAGGAGAACACTTAATTTTCTTACTTTATATCTGAATAAAAGATACTGATGCTTAAGTAAAATACTACAGATGACATTTCTTTCAAATGCAAAATAAAAATATTGTCATTTAGAATTTCTTTTAATGCATAAATACAAAAAAAGTGTTACGTTTTCAGACATTTATAATCAGCACAATGCCAATGTGCTGAAATCAGTATTGGGGGAATAACCATGATTAACTCAAAACAACTGAACAAACATGGGTCTTCTAAGCAAGTTTCTGAAAGTAAAACTCCGTAAAATTCTGAACTTTAAAATTTTACTTCTGAAAGTAAAAATCAGACCTTTACAGAATAAAACAGATATTAGCATATGCAATAAATCCAGAATTTTAGTCTCTTAAAGTCATGACACACACCACACAGCACCATTAAATCTAACATTTAATTCAGCATGTTGCTTGGTGTTTCTTTGTAATTGAGAATGTTCAAAAAATGTCTATATTTGACACTAAAATAACCTATAAGCTATTCATGAATGAAAGCAGGCTATTTTGTGTGGATTTGTGAGACTACACACACACACACACACACACACACACAGGTTTGCCATATCAAGCAGCATAATGAACGCACATCTCAGTTTTTTCTTCCTAAAGATCCCCATGGCTACTGGATTATTCTGAGTTGATAGAAAAGAACCACTTGAGGGTGAGTAAATGTTGAATACATTTTGGGGTGAATAATGCCTTTAACTCTAACGACCTGTACACCTCAGGAGAATGCTGTCCTGGGATTAATTTCACTCCTGTAGGTCATTTCTAACTGATTAAATTGATAATGTTACAATTCACTGGCTGGCTCAATTTAGTCCGAAGCCTCCTAAATTTTACAAAGAAACACACAAGCTCCTGGTATATCGATTAGCCTGAGAATCTAATGCCAGCACTTTGTTACAGAAAAGAACACAAGCTGGTTTTTGTGATTTAAAAGTATTCTCCATATAGGCATCATTTATTTCATACTCTAAATATCGCGTATTATATGGCTTTACCTCTATACCCAACCATGATAGAAAACCTGTGGCAACTTTTGAATGTGAAAAAACTGTTAGGATTTTAGATTACGAAGGCACAAGGCATGTCCTCATAAATCACTTTAACATTGTAATGGGTAAAACCCATGTCATTACACAAATTTGGGGTCCTCATAAATCACATAAACAAGCACACACACACTCACACACACAGTGATGCACAGTCAGTGCTAAATACCTGAAACGATTCTGAACCACTCAATTACAGTACAACAATCTCAATCTCTCTGAAATTATGTAAACCCCCAGAACTGGGATACTGCGTTGACGGTCAAACGTAAATGACCAATCAGAGTCGAGTATAGATTTACGGACTCCTCCACGGTCACCGGGCTGTCTGAGCCATGCGAGGCTACAACCACCCCTCCTCTCCTCCCCTCTGCTCGTCCCACACCCAGCACACTCGCACACCTTGCAGCAGGAAGGGGAGAGAAAAAAACTCCGCACGGTTGCCGAGGAAAACCGAGCACCTTGAGAAACTCATCCAGTGAAGTTCCCGTAGCGCGTTCCTTCAGTCAGGTGCGTTTCCCCATCGCGCTGTTTTCCACCATAAAATGACCTTTACTGGTCACCTTCAGCGGAAGAGATGTCCTTACTTAAACGCCACTGTGGTGATTGATATAGTCACAAACAAAACGTCTTTCTTTCGAGACTCGTGAGCGGCTCGCGACGTTGATTTAATTATTAGCGCGAAGATGCCGAGAGGATGGTGCGCCACTCGCATCCGGAACAAGCGCAATGCCCCTCCGCAAGGTGACCAGTGTGGGTACCAGTGCGAGAAACAAACGTTTACTGAGGTGTTGGAGAAAAACACCACGCCAGTATAAGCTGGATGTGTGTGTAGGCTATACCTGGTTGGTTTGTCAACGAAATGAGAGAGAACGCGGTGCATTTTCTAAATAGAAAACACCTTGGGAAGTCATTCAGTCCAACACAATTAATAAGCACAAGCGACGGGAAACAGTCAACAGAACAGCTTAGAGCTGAGAAAACAAGTCATTGAGGACCATTCGACAACTAGTAGATTATTAAAGCTTCAATGCGGCTGAATGACAGCTATCAAAAACCACGACAAAGAGATCTGCAATGGAAAAAAAAAATAAATCACATGCAGGGACGATTTACCAGGATGACAGAGAGCTGTTGTTAATGATAACCAAGTGCCAACTGTTACCATGGCAAACATACCCTGATTGGTGTACATATCAATCAGGAGATACTCACAAGGCCATGCTCCAAGGACATTGCCGTGGTTTGTTGGGAAAAGGGAATATCCAAGAGCGACTGGATTCACTCAGTGGCTGTTATCATGCCGTCATTTACCACCCAGGTGATCATCAAGAGGGTTTACAACAGATGGAGATGATGGATCCTAAAATAGTGCAGTTGTTGCCTGGTTAGATGGAGGTACCGCAGAGGAAAAAATTTGAGATGGAGACATCGTTTTGAGATGACCGTCCCGACCAAATGTATCAAAAAAGGCAAAGGTGTTTGTTTTGTTTTCACGCTTCTTTCTTGAAGGTGTAAATCAAAGAGGTGGTAAAGCGTGGTGATGCAGTATTTGGGTTTTAAATGCGATGTGTGATGAGAGCCCCCTCGCTGAGCTGCGCGCTGAGGACCGTGGACGCAGCATCCGCGCGGGCTGCTATGCGCGCGGATGGAGAGGACGGAGAGGAGGAGGCGGGGGGACTCGATCTCTCTCTCTCTCTCTTCCTCTCCATCCTCAAGTCCCTCCCACTCTGCTCCGTTACAGTGCGATCACGTCAGATCACACAACATGCCACATGCGCCGAGTTCAAACCGCAGAGTTGATGCATGAACAACAGAGACACGCTTCGGGGCATTCGTTAAACAGGAGCATTTATCCTGCATTTAGTTAAGGGGTTTTTAAATTAGTTTAAAATGTTAAACATTATATGAGACAACGTCTTAAAGAGAACTAAGAAAGCATGTCATGTAATTTCGGCATTGTGTTATATTACTGTAAAAAGATATTATGCAAAATGTAGGCCTATAGGGTCAATGGTAGCAGTGCTGACTTGCGCTGAAGGTCACGAAGGTTTTAATACTGAATATTCATACCAAGTTTTCAGTAATTCATTTATTCATTCATTTTCCTTCAACTTAGTCCCTTTATTCATCAGCAGTCGCCACAGCAGAATGAACCGCCAACTTATCCAGCATATGTTTTACACAGCAGATCAGATGCCCTTCCAGCTGCAACCCAGTACTGGGAAACATCCATACACACTCATTCAAACACATACACTACGGCCAATTTAGTGTAAACCAGACTTACCGTTGAAGATTTTCAGTACACTTTTGAACCAAACATTAATAAGATATGATGAATAAATTGCATTATGATGAAAATTTACTCTGAAATTGTGCATTACGGCCTAATACAATGTCGGTCCTCTGCATGCTGACCCACTAAGTACAAGACCCCCAAAAGTGATCAGTGACATCAGATACCACACAAGTTACATTTTATATTCATCCATTCAACTTTTATGTTAAGTAGTTCTTCTTCTTTTACATTGAGGTTATAGTTATAACACAAACAAACCAGTGCAGCTTTATTTCTTGCTTAGAGATGGACGGGTTGAGGAAATAAATGTACATGCACAATTAGACTATATTTATTATGGTGGATTGAGAAAGGCAACAGACTGTTAGACTACATAAACTTCTTCTTCTTAGACTATTTTATGAACACATCTCCTCATAGACTACTACAACTAGACTACAGACATACTACAACCACCAAACTAACTCTAAACCTCCAAGCTATACTGAATTAAGTTGCTGCATCTTTTCCAACTGATTCGACTTACGGTTTTCCCAAAACTGACCCGGAAAATTTGTAAAAGTACCACGGACTTAAAATTGGACCATGTGACCTCATAACTTTCTGCCAGACTGTCATACAGATTTAAAGTTGAGCTCATTTAACTCAGACTACCAATCTGCCAATCACTGATTTCTCACATGACTTTTCAACTTACTAGCCACACCCTAGCAACCACTTACAGCACCTTAGCAACTGTCCCATAAACTTTCATTGTAAAAAAAAACTGCCATTGACTTTACATTGGACATACTAACAACATGCCAATTCATACTAGCAATATACCCATCCATACTAGAAACATACTATTCATACTATAAACATACTAACGACATACCAATCCATTCTAAAAACATACCAATCTATACTAGAAACATACTAAAGACATACCAACCCATATTAACAATATATTAGTCTATATTAGAAACATACAAACAATATACCAATCCATAGAAACATGCTAATTTATGCCAAAAACATGCTAACAACATGCTAGTTATTCTTATTCAGACTACAAAATTTGGCTAGAAACTGCTGTTTACATGTAATAATATGAACAATTAAAAGTGACTTCATGCTTTGCCGAGTCAGTTGAGCTGTTCAGTCCATACCAGGGTTGATATTTCAGCAGAGAGCAAGCTCGTTGACATGACATGACCCTTTTGTACAATATTTTGTGAGTTTGGCTTCCCAAAGTGCTTTTGAACAGGTTCCCCACAAATAACCCACATCACTCCTTTTTTGAAAACTTGAATCACAAGGAATCAGACTCAAGACCAACCCTGGATCCAAAACAGTGAACTTTAAATAAAGATGACAAGTTTGCATCCCTTTCTGAGATTTTGAGTTTCACTACTCCTCCACCATCTTGTTGTCCCATGTTCTATCAATTCTCCAGGTAAACCACACACATAAACAGCTTTCCCTGGGACATAAAAAGACTCACTGGACAAGGTGACCTTTTAACACTGCTCCAAGGTCCATTTCCAAAGCTTGTGTTTTCATTCTAGACTCTTTTGACCATGAATAGGGGTCACTAATTGGCCAGCAGCTACACTGCCCCTATGCAGTACACTCCTCCAATAACATCATTAATTTTTCGTGACATGTTTTGTGACATGAAGCATACAAGAGACCTATTTTTGGTTCGGACAAGATAGCCTTCGTTGCCCTCATGCATCAGTAAGTTTTGGGCACCAACACCTTAACACTGGTTTGTATCTCTTCAGATCACTGTTGGTAATTTCTCACCACTGCTGACCTGGAGCAACCCATACAGTAAGCCTTGCTGTTTGAGAGATACTCTGACACAGTTGCCTTGACCTCACAATCTGGATATTGTCAGAGTCACTCAGATCTTAACTCCTGGCCATTTCTGCTGCATCCAACACATTGAAAAGAAGTCTTTGCTTCCCCATCTAATCTACCTAAAACATTAGCATGTGGCCTTGTTAGGAGACAATCAATACTTCAGATGTGACTGGTCATAATGTTTTGGCTCATCAGTGTATATTTATTGTACATCACACCAGTGACGTGCGGTGAGGTTTGTGGATGATGAGGCACTAACTAACAAATATATGCACCCAATTTATTTGCCAACTACAGATTGTGTTTGATTTATCATATCAGCATTCTTTCAATACACATAGCAGGGACATAGATCTATTGGGCCAATGAAGAATGTAAAATGTATAGTGATTCAATATGCCTCCAAAAAAACAACAACAAGGTTGATGCTACAGACAACTATAAGAAGTGACAACAAGCGACAACAAATGCACAGCACCACGGCGGATGTGCTCTCTCTCTTTCATTCACAAACGCACATTACTTGTAAAAGATATCTTGAAAGGACTTGAATTACTTTGAAATTATCGAGTTGATCTGTCCTGTCCTTGAAATAAGACATTTAGCTCGCAATTGGTCGTCAATGATTTATTTCTTCACGATTTGATTAAAAGTACAATTTTGATCTTTTTTGAGCTGAGATATTAACGTTACATTCACCATTTTGCAGTCAGTCAGAGCAAAACATAAAATAACAGACTCCTTGAACTTAACTTGACTACTTAAGGGCTACTCGAGCAACCACAAGACAACCACAAAAACAAGAATAATTGTGAGCTCCCCTTCTTTGAGACAGTGCTACTGCCTGCCTTACCTCAAGTCTTTTCAGTGCAGCTTTATGTCATCTCCTAACACTAAATAAGTAATAGACATTTGTGAAATGCATTACAAATTATATGGAAAGTGAGGACATATTAAAAATATCTACAGTGTATAAAAACGTTTTAATAAAGCATAGATCTCAAACTCAGTTCCTGGAGGGCCGCAGCTCTGCACAGTTTTGTTCCAACCCTTTCAAACGCAGCTGATCTAAATAATCAAGGTGTTAAAAAGAGTCATGAAGACCTTCATTTGTTGGATCAGCTTGATCAGGGTTGGAGCAAAACGGTGCAGGGCTGCGGCCCTCCAGGAATTGAGTTTGAGACCTTTGTAATAAAGCATTACATTGGTAGCATATACAGAGTAAGCAAAAGGCACGCGCTTAACCCAGTTCGCAAGTGATTGAGCAATCTGACGTGAGGCACAGCTTGGTGCTGCCTCAATTCACTTCCTACATCGTAATTGAAGAGGAAATACGCAGAATACATCTATTTTGATCATAAAAATTATTGAAATTACTTGAATCAAACAGAAATTGTATTTATAGCACAGATCAGCGCACAAATATGGTTTTTATCATACAACTCATGATGGCAGGTGAGGATGATGACACCGCATCATCTGCCTCCCCTGACCACTTGTTCCTGCACCACACTGAATAGTGAACAATTGGAGACAAAATTATTAGTCCTGCTATAAAATTGCAATTATTTTTCAAATATTTCCCAGGTGCCTTTTAGGTATAAGATATATTTTAATCAAATCTGTGTGGCCATTTTTAAGGATGATGCTAATGGTCTAATCTGATTTAATGATTTATGCTAAGATAAGCTAAATGTCACCGCAAGACCCAGATATTAGCTAAATGGATTAAGAAAAACAGTAAAACTCAATTGTTTACTGCAGCAGAATAGTAAAATGCACAATTTTCTTTGAAAAAACAAATAAAATTTTAAAAAGTGGACAATATTTATTTTATACATTATTTATTTCAACACATTCAGTGATATAATATTCTAAGTATAGTATAATAGTTTTACTAATTGATGTCTAATTAGTTTCTTTGCCATGATGACGTTACATATTATTTTACTATTCATTGCGCAGGATGCTAGTATTCAGCTCAAAGTCCAATGCTTACCTAGGCTAATTATGTTAACTAGGCAAGTTAAGTTGTTTAGACAAGTCATTTGACAACAGTGGTTTGTTTGCAGGCAATTGAAAAAAATTACCTTTTATGGAGACTGAAAATAGTGACCCTAAAACTTATTTTTAAATCATTTAAAATATTTGTAGGAACTAAACAATATTTAAAAACCAATCTAAAAGAATAAAGACTTTATCATGGAAGAAAAAAAATATAGTAGAATATATAGTAGAAAATACTGCAAAAAATCCTTCTTTTTCATCACTTGGGAAATATTTGGAAAAAGAATTCAAATTTCACAGGACAGCTAATATTTGAATTAATAATTAATATTTTGTAGTTGGCGGTTCATTCTGCAGTGGCGACCCCTGATTAATAAAGGGACTAAGCCGAAAAGAAAATGAATGAATGAATGTATTTCCATGTTTCCATTCTACAAAAGTATCACATCTTGTTGAGCAATGTAGCAAACAGCTGACAAGCGGTTTCTCGATTACAACTGTTCATTTGGTTCAGATCTGTGCCATAAATCCTCATGGTGTCCCTTGTACGTCTCATTTTTCCATTGTGTTTTCAATTCATAAATTCAGGCACCCATCACACCCACGCAGGTGTAATCTTCTAGCTGTCTCCACGCATACAGAGCACAAATCTAATAGCCCTAATGCAGGAGGCCTCTCAGACCAGCGAGGAAAAGCTTTTATGTGCTGACGAGTGCTCAAGTGTGCCTCTCCTGAAGCCTTCATATGCAAACACACATACGCACATGCTTTAAATGCTCTCCACCAGATGCGCATTAACTGGAAAGCAGAGAAAAATACCAAGACTTGGATCACGTTTTGTAGGTTGCACCTAAGACTACATTGCACACTCCCAAGGCTAAGCTTGACACATCTACACCGACAATCAATGTTTCATTGTCCTTGCGACTGAAAAATAGGCTCATTTTACATGCCTCCACTCTTCATCGCTGTATTTTTCTTCTCCACTTGTGCCGCTCACACTGAAATATTTGTGAGGCACGTCCGGGAAAGTAAAGAGAAAGTTTCCGATGAGGGCTTGTATCTATAATTTAAAGGTGAGGGTTTAGGAGATGGCTGTCCCACTGGGAGCTGCCGTGCATTAGCCCTGAAGGTAGTGCAGCCCAGCCTTGGAGCCCAAGCTAACAGATGGAGTCTCTCCCTGTCAGTCAAAACGCAATCCGCCCAATCGCATGTTACATCTCCTCGCTTTACTGAGGAACTCCATCCAAAAGCTACCCGGGTGAGACTGTTCCATGTCTGTGAACTCCAGCTCACATCCCTGGGATTCAGCGTGAATGTTGGTGCATTTAAAAGCTCTCTATCCTGGCATGGAGATTAGATATGAAGCATTTTACAACAATTTCAGTAGAGTGCTTGTGAAGAAAGCAATTTTATACCAGCTACAAAGCAATGAACACAGTCATTTAATCATAATGTTCTGAAATGATATGATTTTCTCATTTCGTGGAATAAAAAAAAAGAAATTCTTCAAGAAAGCCATTGCTTTTCATCATATGGACAAACAAACAATCAATTTTATTTCCTTTTAATTTTTTTTTTCACCAAACAAATTCAGTCATGCAGGTTTGGGGTAGAGTAAATGATGATTTTTGTTAAATTTTTTTTGGTTTCTTAACTTGTCTCAGATAATTGACATATTTTTGCTGAAACTATAACTGTAAAGAAACCTAAAATCAAGGTATGGATTACAGGGTTTTTCCCCCCCTAATTAAAGTTTGATCCCCTCGGAATGACATTAAAACAAGATGTAAAGAGGGTCGGCACTTTAGATAGTGGAAAATTGTTCACACTGATCTGTAGCTTAAATAATAGTTAGGTAATAATAAAGTAGTATGCTTTGTGACCATCCCCATTATGGTTCAAACAATACATGATCGTAGCGGGGACAGAGACAAATGTGTCGATAGATTACGATAAATACTGTATGTGTGAAAAAAATATTTTTTTCTTGTAAAATAAGTGTTTATGTGCATATCCAGAAAGTCATTTAAAAAAGACCGTCTATCACATATAGTGTGTATTTTAGAGACACTCGCACATACAGTTAGATCCATAATTATTTGGACATCGACACAATTCTAACATTTTTGGCTCTGTACACCAACACAATGGATTTGAAATGAAACAAACAAGATGTGCTTTAACTGCAGACTGTCAGCTTTAATTTGATGGTATTTACATCCAAATTAGGTGAACAGTGTGGGAATTACAACAGTCTGCATATGTGCCTCCCACTTGTTAAGGGTCCAAAATTAATTGGACTATTGGTTTCTAAGCTGTTTCATGGCCAGGTGTGTGTTATTCCTTTATTATCCCAATTACAATAAGCAGAGAAAAGGTCCGAGGTTCATTTCAAGTGTGCTATTTGCATTTGGAATTTGTTATTGTATTTTGTACTTTGTAATAATATTGTAATATTATTATTATCTGTTAACTCTCAAGATGAAATCCAAAAAGCTGTCACAATCAGAAAAGCAACTCATCATTAGGCTTAAAAAAACAACACAAACCCAACAGAGAGATAGCAAAAACATCAGGTGTGGCCAAAACAATTGTTTGGAACATTCTAAAAAGAAAGAACACAACAGTGAGCTCAGAAACACCGAAAGACCCAGAAGACCATGGAAACAACTGTGGTGGATGACCAAAGAATTCTTTCCCTGGCAAAGAAAACACCCTTTATAACAGCTGGACAGATCAAGAACGCTCTCCATGCATATCAGAGTCAACAATCAAGAGAAAACTACACCAGATTAAATACATACGGTTCACCACAAGATGTAAACCATTAGTGAGCCTCAAAAACAGGAAGGCCAGAGTTCTAAAAAAGCCTTCACTATGCTGGAAAAACATCCTATGGACAGATGAGTACAAGATCAACTTGTACCAGACTAAAGGAAAAAGAAGGAGTATGGAGAATGAAATGATCTGCTTATGATTCTAAGCAGTGAAGCATGGTGGAAGCAGTGACATGGCTTAAGCATATATGGCTGTCAATGGAACTGGTTTTCTTGTATTCACAGTATTGACATTGTGACTGCAATAGCAACCAAAGAGTTTTGAAGGGTCAGAAAGTGAATGTTATGCAATGGCCAAGTCAATCATCTGACCTGAATCTGATTGAGCATGCATTTCTTTTGCTGAAGACAAAACTGAAGGGAAAATGCCCCAAGAACAAGCAGGAACTGAAGACTGTGGCAGTAGAGGCCTGGCAGAGAACCACCAGAAATTAAACCCAGCGTCTGATCATGCCTATGTGTTCCAGACTTCAGGCTGTAATTGACTGCAAAGGATTTGTAACCAAGAATGAAAAAGATTTGATTTATGATTATTATTCTGTCCAATTACTCTTGGACCCTTAACAAGTGGGAAGCACATATGCAAACTGTTGTAATTCCTACCGTGTTCACCTAAATACACTCAAATTAAAGCTGACAGTCTGCAGTAAAAGCACATCTTGTTCGTTTCATTTCAAATTCATTGTGTTGGTGTACAGAGCCAAAAATGTTAGAATTGTGTCGATGTCCAAATATTTATGGATCTAACTGTATAAGTTTAACAGTGTATCAGAAAGCAGAGTATTTCATGATCATCCATTTATAATGATTGTTAAGTAAATTTCTGTCATACCAAAAATAGGTTGCGTTTGAGAATCAAATGTCTGTTACTGTAATCTGATACTTTTTCTTTATACAATTAAAACTTAAATGTTTGATTAATGAGATAATGGCATTAAATATACAAATTTGATTCACTGAAGTGTGCTTGTATTACATAAAGTTCTAAAACTCAGTTCTAAAACAAATTTAAGGAATAAACGCATCTTTATCTTTTTATTAAACATGATTGGTGTTGATGGGCCTTTAAAGCAATAGTTTATGCAATAACTTAATAATTCTGTCATTCACTCACCATCTACTTGTTCCAAACCTGTTTGAGTTTTATTTCTTTTAAAGGTTTGAAACCACTTTTGAGTGAGTAAATAATTACTACATTTTTACAATCCTTTTAACAAGTCTGTTTCTAGATCCCTCTACACTTATTTTTCAATTATTGTGCTGTAAATACAAAACAATACAGTACAACACCTTAATTTAGCTTTTCTTAAGCACAATTTGAATTGTGCATTAATAGTTTGCCTCTTTGAGAGTTGATTGCTTTGGCTGCGATCCCAATTCTGGCAGGAGTTCTGATGTCAAGAGGAGAAAAACGCAACATCTGTGGTCTGCAACAGTTATTGTACTTCCAAAAATGGGAGCAATCCATATACAGAAATAGACAGAGAATATTTCAAGGCTGGACTGGATTGTTTGCAGTTTGGATGGTTTACTGAAGAATCAGAACAATTAGAAAAATGACGCAAAGCAGTTTTTTCTGCTCAAGCATGCCTGTACAATGGTTTGCAGAATGAATGGCTCATTCACCCAAAATTAAAAACTCTCGTGTTGTTTCGAACCTGTTTGACTTAATAGTAAACTCAAAAGCAGATACTGTAAAACATTTGCCCACACAATGAAAGTCACTGGGGGCCAGTGGGTAACCTTCTTTATAATGCATGGGCAAAGAACTTCTTTCAATGTAATTAAATAGATTTCTTTTAAATACTGTTCATTGTTATAATCCATTCACTAGATTTTTCAAATAATAAAGTTTTCATTTTTTTTAGAAACACGGCAGCAAGCCTATCACTAGTGCTACAAAATGTAATTAACAAACTTTAATTTATCAAGATATCTTGAGGGAAAGAAGTATCATAGTTTCCTGTAAGACAAGTTTGGAGCATTAAAGGTGCAGCATGAAAGTGTGACACCCAATGGTTGAACTCGGTATTGCAAACCTGGTTTAAAACACAATCAAGTGCAGGTTGCTAGACTGACGACACCAATAGCAGTGTGTCTGACTGTCTAGCCTAAAGGCTGATTTAAACCGTTTTCTAAATAAAAGCACTGGCACATGATAGAAGGAATATTTTCCATATTAAAATATCCATGGATATATCCATATCCATAGTTTTTGTTCCAACCAACTCCTGAAATATATATTTTAGAAACGGCTTCCGTTTCTTGCAGCTGAACAGAAAACTGACAATGATCACCTCAGGTAGACCTATCATTTTGTCATGGACGCACACTTTGAGTGTTCTTGACTGGATTAATAAAATTACCAGTTTTCCACCAAGGCAACCCAGGGTGCTGAAATATAATTGGCTAAACTGGCATTGGGCAGGTTAAATGACCAAAACAAAGACAGACGTTCCGGTGCGCAAATTTTTAAAGCAGAATATCTGACTTTAAAAACAAGTAGGTTCACTTGGCATGTTTCTTACATTTCTGCAAACATATTATGGTATTTTTATGCTTTACAAAAAGTCAAAAACTTTCATACAGCATCTTTAATATGTATTTGTATATATGGTGATTTAGATTTACTAAAAATAATAAAAGTGGTAAAATTGTAAGTGCATAATAATTAATGAATTATACCTATAATAAACTTCTGACATATAATAATATATAATAAAGCATTTCCTAAATAATTTATCTAATATACACAATATTGAACCATGGTGTTACTCTTGACTAAAACAAAAATAAAACTAAATATCCGTTTAACCTTACATAAATAAAAAAGAAGAAAAATAATAAAAACTCCATAGAAGCCTAATAAAATATTTAATTACAAAAACCAAACAAAATACAACGAAATAGTTCAAAATATCTTCTTCCGTGTTCAATGGAAGAAAAAGTAAATCAGAATTTTTATTTTTGGGTGAATCATCCCTTTGAATTCCTATCAGTCTGAAACATTGTTTACTCTCTTTTCTTCCCTCTTCCAAAATTGCTTTAACAAATCAGTGTCAAATGTGGCAATGCCTTAAAAAAGCTCCATTTACCAAGTAAACAACAGAAGAAAATGAGAAAAAGGATTATTTAAAGAGAAACCTCGAATTTTAGAAGAGTTTGGGATGATCTGTAGTTCAAGGCAAAACATGAAAAACTGCAAGCTGGACTCCATGAGAGGGAGGCACAGACCTAAGGATGTAGCAAAAAGGCTTGCTTGCACACAGGACAAAATCTGGGAATGGGAAACACAGATTGAAAAAGGAGAACCAAGAGAGATGGCAAAGAGAGAGTAAGATCGAGCCTCAATCAATCCCAAGCTTCCTATTCCCAGCACTCAATCCCATAGTGAGGGCCATGCTGATGTTTTATTGATGGAAGAGAATCCGGCTGCACATGTACCCTCTACATAATTCATGATGCCCAGCATTAGGGCCTGCCTGCCTGCAGAGAGATGCGTGTGTGGAAATGTGAGAGAGTGTTTGTGTGTTTGCAACTGTACGCGTATGGCAAGGATAAGCAGGGTGAAGTGGGAATGTTTTCCCAAATATATTCCTTAAAAATAATGAGTGCAAAAGAACTTCATCCCTTTGGTGTGATGGTGTGAATAATAAAAGGCTTTCAGTGGCTTTGTTGATTAGTTAAATGTCAAAGTACCATTAGTTTGGTACCGTTTATTAATTTAAAATATTTGAAGTTAAAATTGATTTTAAATGTTCTTTTATAATTTATCACAGTGGCCATACATAAGAATGTTTAAGTATTAAAGGGGTAGTTCACCCAAAAATGGCAATTCACATAATTTAAAGTACTTATCCTCCACTTGTTCCAAACCTGTTCGAGTTTCTTCCTTCTATTAAGGACAAAAGAGCATATTTAGAAAAATGTTAAAAACCTGTAATCATTGACTTCCATAGCATTTGTTTTGTGGAAGACAATGGTTATAGGTTTTCAGGTTTCTTTAAAAGACCTTCTTTTGTGGTTTAAAACCACGTAACGGAGAGTAAACAGTGAGTAAATTTTTATTCTTGGGTGCACGGCTTGTAACCAACTTTTTATGAAAACGTAAAGGAGTTCGGATCAACTGGTCACACTGGAGTTGTAATCTAACTAGGGATGTCCCGATCAGGTTTTTTGCCCTTGAGTCTGAGTCATTTGATTTTGAGTATCTACCGATACCGTCAGGCAATCCCAAGTTCACATATCTCACGGTTTGCTATGGCAATGTTGTCGTGATCAACGCAATAAAACCTCCAGATCTCAGACATACTCGCGTTTTCCGCTTCAAGCTGCTTCCATGTTCTACTTTGCCAGCATTTAACCAATAGCGTCTCTATGTTGCCGTTTTTGTGTGAAGTCAAGAAAGAGGTCTAACTTTCTGCCACCGCATAACTATTAATTCGATTTCCGATCACGTGATCGGATCTGGACATCCCTAAATCTAACTATACATTTATTAGTATTTGTTTAGTTAGATTACCACTCCAATATGTTTGCTATCTATAGGTGTTAAAAATCGCTCTTACATACATTGTTGCGACAATATTCAATTGTGGTGTTCATAGCCTACAGTGCATCTGGAAAGCACTTCACTTTTCCACATTTTTTTATGTTACAGCCTTATTCCACATTGGATTAAATTAATTTTTTTCCTCAAAATTCTACACACAATACCCCATAATGACAATGTGAAAAAAGATTTTTTTGAAATTGTCGCAAATTTATTTAAAAAAACCTGAAAAAAAAAAAAATAAAAAAAATAAAATCACATGTACATAAGTATTTACAGCCTTTGCCGTGAAGCTCTAAATTGAGCTCAGGTACATTCTGTTTCCACTGATCATTCTTGAGATGTTTCAGCAGCTTAATTGGAGTTCTCCTGTGGTAAATTCAGTTGATTGGACAAGATTTGAAAAGGCATACACCTGTATATATAAGGTCCCAGGGTTGACAGTGCATGTCAAAGCACAAACCAAGCATGAAGACAAAGAAATTGTCTTTAAACCTCAGGAGACAGGATTGTCTCAAGGCACAAGACTGGGGAAGGTTACAGAAAAAGTTCTGCTGCTCCGAAAGTTCCAATGAGCACAGTGGCCTCCTCCATCCGTAAGTGGAAGATGTTTGGAACCACCAGGACTCTTCCTAGAGCAGGCCGGACATCTAAACAGAGTGATCGGAGGAAAAGGGGCTTAGTCAGGGAAGTGATCAATAACCCGATGGTCACTCTGTCTGAGCTTCAGCGTTCTTCTCTGGAGAGAGGAGCCACTCCATGCCTGGAATTTGCCAAAAGGCATCTGAAGGACTCTCAGACCATAAGAAACAAAAGTCTCTGGCCTGAAGAGACTAAAATTGAACTCTTTGTGGAGTGAATGCCAGGCATTACAATTGGAGAAAACCAGGCACCACTCATCACCCGGCTAATACCATCCCTACAGTGAAGCATGGTGGTGGCAGCATCATGATGTGGGGATGTTTTTCAGCAGCAGGAACTGGAAGACCAGTTGGGATAGAGGGAAAGATGAATGCAGCAATGTACAGAGACATCCTGAATGAAAACCTGCATTAGCCAGAGCCCAGACCTAAATCCTATTGAACATCTCTGGAGAGGTCTGAAAATGGCTGTACACCGTCGCTTCCCATCCAACCTGATGGAGCTTGAGAGGTACTGCAAAGAAGATTGGGCAAAAATTCCCAAAGACAGGTGTGCCAAGCTTGTGGCATCATATTCAAAGACTTGAGGCTGTAATTGCTGCCAAAGGTACATAGACAAAGTATTGAGCAAAGGCTATAAATACTTGTACTGTACATGTGATTCTTCAGCTTTTTCCACATTGTCATTATGGGGAATTGTGTGTAGAATTGAGAAAATAAATGAATTTAATCCATTTTGGAATAAGGCTGAAACATAACAAAATGTGAAAAAATAAAGCACTATGACTTTCCAGATGCACTGCATGTAGGTTACATTTAATAACTCTTTTTACGTGTAAATGTTTAAGCAAACGATAACTTTGAACACTCAGATAGTAAAAAAGTGACCGACTTTAGTTGTGTTTCCAAGTTGTGGAATGCTTAAATAGTAGAGAGCATTTGATGAGGAGCTAACGTGGATGCTTATGTCATAAGAAAACATTGATCCACATCAGTGGTGTAAAGTAACAAATACTCAAATTATCGTAATTGGTAGTTTTTCTCAGGAATTGTACTTTACTAAGTACTTTAAACTTTTTTTTTTTACTTTACTAAGGTTAAAAATGTGTACTTTTGCTGTATCTGTACTTTTACTCCACTATTTTCCTTCCACCTGCAGTCACTACTTTATTTTTGCTTGCCTGTGGAGATTGGCTAAGTAGAAAAAAGTCCTGTAATTCGTACAATTAATTTGCACTCATAAATGTTACTATTTTATATGTAAAAATTAACACAGGGTATGTTTACATGGACACCAACAATCCGATTTTAATATGATTAAGACAACACTCCGATTAAGAGTCTACCATGAACACAGCAATTTTTGATTAATTTAATCCAATTAAGGTCATAATCAAACTAAACAAGAATCAAATTAAGACATGTGGAGTATGCCGATTTTAGTCACATTATTGAAGTGCAGTACAGACATGTAAACACCGCAATCAAACTATTACCATCATGTAGGATTTTTTTTAAGATCTCGTTTGTCATGGGGGCCATGCATAAAATGTTCATGAATGAAAGTGAAAACGGCCAACTGCAGTTCAAGTCGACAAATTAAAAATGAAACACCTGAAATTACATGAAACTCCAGAGGAAATTTGGATAGTGTGGTGACACAATGGCATTAATCGAATTATGTACTATAACATATAAAACAGGATCATGAAAGAAATATTCAAAAAGCAACTCAGGTAAACAGTTTAATCATATTAATGTCTTATTCAGATTAAGGCAAATAATTCCATTACTGATGTCTATGTAAACATAGTAACTGACCAAGTTTAATAAGATAAATAGTTTTTCACCCAAAAATTTAAGTTCTATCCATCTTTGTTGTATACAACCTTTTTTCTGTCAGAACACAAATCACAGAGGTTTTCAACTTTATCCTTGCTCTTCCATGCTGTATAATGAGGAGCACAGATACATCGTCTATAACAGCACTACTATATAAAAATAAGAAGAGTAAATTTAGATCTCATGCCATCTTTCCCTTTTAATAAAGCATTAACAAAACTTTGAAGATGATGAATTTACGCCAACAAATGCCAATGCCTGAAAATGAATGCGCTAAATCTTACCGATTTTACAACACAGCAGATTGATGTTGCACAGAGCGAAATCTGAAGCTAAATGATCTCTTAAACAGCAGTTGCAGTCACCGGTCAACACAATTTAATTAGCTACAGGGGAAACAGCTGTTTAACATTAGCAACCACTGCTTTTGGTGAGTAATGGCAAAATTAGTACATTTTCCCCACCGCAATTATTTGATATGCTGAGGTTGACAGGTGTGCTATAATGGAGTTTCACATTTGTATGTTTCAAAGGCTCCCTCCACAATAGCAGTTGCCATAGTAACTTATTAAGATCCACTCCAGAGCGATGTCCTGACCTAACTAGATCCAGAAATTTGAAGTAGAACATCATAGATGGAGGAAAATAAAAAAGAATTAAAGAAAGTCTATTTTCAGGTGCTATTTTGAAAATGCATTCGCGCAAATAAATGGTTTATTAGGAATTATTATATTGTAAAACACAAACCTGCCTATCAGTATGTTTATTGCTAGCAGAAAAAAAACTAAATAAAGATTGATAAAGTGTTGTTTTTGAAGAATTGCTGTAATAAAATGATAGAGCGTTGCTTTACAGCATACAGTAATACTGCTTCAGGGAGTTACATAAAAGTCTACAGGGACAAGTTCTGTAGGGAGAGGAGGACAGTAATTAAATTAGAAAATATAAAAGAAATGGCCCAGATTTAGCCGCTTTACCTCACAGTTTAGCTCAGGGGACAGGAGGGATCTTCCTTTGTTTCATTCTTCCTTATAGCAGCTATTTCACCTCTTTTGTAATTTCTCTCCCCCTCTTCAGGAGGAAAAACAGCACAAGGTAAGAGAAGAAAGTAGGTCGGTGGCTGTGAATTGATTGATGTGGTGTGGCTTAAGTCTGGTTTTCATACAGCCACTTAAATCCCCCTCATCATTCTTCATTCTAGCAGAGACTTTCTAAACATTTATATTCGGTTATGCAATTAAAATGTACAGCACATTTGGCTACATCAGTAGAAAGAGGCTTCAGTGATTGTGTAGACCATCGTCACAAAACGTCTGCGCAATATGTACAGATGAGTGTGTGGGTTTCCATGTCAGCATTTTAGTACCCGTCTGATTATTATTTTTTCTCTCAGGTACACTTGGCCTCCATGTCGTAAAGCTGCAGTAATTCACTCATGATGGTCTCAATTTGAGCCTTGGTGATGTCTGCACAAACAACCTGCAAAATGAAGCACAAAACGTCAATGCGGAGCCCAGAGTTTAGCCCACCTGCATGCTATTTCTGAGATGACTTCTGAATATTAGTTTTGAGGCAATTAATAATAGAATCTAGTCACATTTAGATGTGTTCATTTTGAAAGTCCGTAAAACAGCTGCCAGGGTTTCAGACTGCATCTAAATGTTTAAATGCAGCTAAAAGAAAATATAGTTTCTTGGTAATATCTGATTAGAGGTTACAGTGGTGCCGCTACCAATTTGCCTGGCAACTGATGAACAGCCATTTTGGTTACAAAACATCTGAACAAAACTGTTTAAAATGCACCATGCAAACTATATTTAATCCTGCTAGAATCCTGTGAACCACAGCAAATGGCACAATAAAATTAAAAATCATGGACAAATATATAAATTATTGATTTAAAGTGGCTGATACACACATCTACACTTCAATTTTTAATACATGTATTTAAAAATATTTGGGTATTTTGAGAGCTTGAGGAAAGCGTAATTCGTGGTAAATGATGACATCGTTGCAGAAATATTGGTTAAATTGTTAATTGATACTCATAAAATTGCAGACAGATTAAATGTAATTTGAAAAGGGGTGTTTTTGTTCATTTGTATTTATATACTTCGGGCTACTTTTGCTGTAAGAAATAACACAAAAATATTGTTGCTTTTTACCATAGTAGTTTGAAATGCATATTTTACTTCTGGTTATGATATACAAATATATGATAATATGGAAGGCTAAATGTTCATTTAAAAAAATACATTTAAACTAAATTACATCCAGTTGAAGTCAGAATTATTAGCCCCCCTGAATTATTAGCCCCCCGTTTGATTTTTCCCAATTTCTGTTTAATGGAGAAAAGATTTTTTTTCTCAACACATTTTTAAATATAATAGTTTTAATAACTCATTTCTAATAACTGATTTATTTTATCTTTGCCATGATAACAGTAAATAATATTTGACTAGATATTTTTCAAGACACTTCTATACAGCTTAAAGTGACATTTAAAGGCTTAACTAGGTTAATTAGGTTAACTAAGCAGGCTAGGGTAATCAGATGGTTTGTTCTATAGACAATTGAAAAAAAATCTATAGCTTAAAGGGGCTAATAATTTTGACCATAAAATGTTTTTTTTTTTAATTAAAAACTGCTTTTATTCTAGCCGAAATAAAACAAATAAGATGTTCTCAAGAAGAAAAAATATTATCAGACATACTGTAAACATTTCCTTGCCCTGTTAACCATCATTTGGGAAATATTTTAAAGGAATAAAAAAATAAATAAAAATAAATAAATCAAAGGGGGCTAATAATTCTGACTTCAGCTGTACATTACAATTACGTTCAAATCCTGAAGCTGCTGTCAAATGAGTTATTTTAAGAGGTATAACTTTTAACATCAATATTTTTTACATGGGTGGTGCTCCCAAATTAGGTGCTTGCTCCACCATCTGTAGAATGCTCTCAAATGCTAGTCTAGAGCCCTGACCCTGGCTAAATTTTAACCTAACATTTCTAATTGAAATAGGTGACAGCAAAGGGTTCAAAATCAGAGTGAGACATGTTACATTCTATGAACATAATATAAATGTTTGTCATTTAATAAATGCTTGTCAGTAATGAGGTTAAAATCTTCCATTTTTATATTTACAGTGTGAAGAGACAACATCATACAGTACAAGTATACAGTGGAAAACAACTGCAGAAAATAATTTTGTGTCCCACAATAATTTATCAAATGAAAGCATTAACTGAAACAAAGTAATTATACATTCCTAGGACAAATATAACAAAAAAGTGAGAAAGAAAATACCTGTGTGACGAAGTTTTTAAAAATGTAAACTGTACATTACTTTTATATTTTTAATCGTTAATTTATTTTTTATTTATCGAGTAAGCCAACTAGAAATAACGTAATATCACTTGATCATTTGACCTATTTATTAGCTTGACCTCACCTTATAACATATTTGAGTCCATGTTGACCCAGAAAAGATCATTTAAAATATTTACTTTTAATTTTATTTTATATAGATACATTTCTATCTTTTGTTTAATGCATTTTATACTCATCATTTTGGACCCAGGTATGCATGAAGGTATCAGTCAATCAATCAATCAAACAAACAAACAAACAAACAAAAATATGTAACATTTTGCTTTTCCTTTGCCTTACCTATTGACAAATTACAGCAGCTTCAAAATAACACTTTTTCACCCAAAAGTAAAGATCTAGGCAAATACAATAAAGTTATAAATCAAAGCAATATAATTATTCATTCATTTTCCTTCAGCTTAGTCCCTGATTTATCAGGGGTCACCACAGCAGAATGAACCGCCAACTATGTTTTACACAGCAGATGCCTTTTCAGCTGCAACCCAGTAGTGGGAAACACCCAAACACCAGAGCACGGTGAGAACATGTAAACACCACAAAGAAATGCCATCTGGCCAAGTTGGGACTCGAACCAGCGACCTTCTTGCTGTAACGCAACAGTGACTACTTCCAAGTAACCATGCCGCCAGTGCAATTAAATTAATTAAAATTAAGTGTAATTCTCAGATTACAGGTTCTTATAGACTTAATAAAATGATTAAGTCAAATAAAACCTCTTATCAATATTGAAAAAAGTTCATTTATTGTAGTTTTTTGTGCGCAATTAATTTTGATGAATAAAAAAAGTTAGTTGACCAAAATAATACAGTAAATACAATGTAATGCAAATATATTTTCACTGATTAATGGGACATTGCTAATTATATAACGTATGATTTCAGTTGAAAAATAATAAAGGTTCCTTGGGTCAAAATGCATCTTGAATGCTAAATTAATATTCAATGATCATTCACTACGAGGGTATTAGACCATTTAATACACCAATACTGATAACATTAAAAACTCATATGACCACTGAGGATAATTTTCCCAATATTGCACACAAAAATTGATATCTATTTGAACTGATCACTTTGAATCTGATTGACTTCAAATTGATTGATTTATGCAATAATCGTAATGAATTTTTCTTTTTTGGCATAAGCCTGATATACTCAGTTCCTGTTCTAAATAAAGACTCTACATGTTAGTCAGACGTTCTCTTCTTACCTAAAATATGATTATTTCCCAGAACAAAATATAATGGATACCAGGAATTATGCTGAAAGCTTCTATGAACATTTAGAAGAATTAATTGTTATTAAAGCTAGAATATAACTACTATTAAACTCTGTTCTAGGAAAATGAAGTCATTCAAGTGGCTTTAAGAGCCCTTTAAAGATTTTTTTTTTTTGGTCGTTTTTTTAAATACTACTTAGGGGTGTCACCAAGGGAACGCAACTAGTGTGCAAGACAATGCCATTTTTCTCAGACCAGGCAGCAACCGTTAGGTGCTCCTATTGCCATGGGAACAACTTCCAGCACTCTAAAGGTTACTGCAATCGTACTGCTATTGATGCTGATCCGACCCTGGCATCAGTAAGGCTCAAACTAGTCAATGTTCAGGCTTGGTGACTCAATGCAGGCACAGCAGGACATTTTATTTTTCTCCACATACAGGTGTAAAAGTCCTACCTGCCACCATTCTAGTTCTCCTCTGGGGAGCTGCACTCCATATGTCTGGGAGAGCAAGATAGAGGGCGGTGAGGGCGAGGTGTTGAGGCCGATGGCGGACACACACAGAGCCATGGTAAACTGTCTTTTAATACAGCCAGAGCTGTCTCTGCAATGGGGGTTCGAGACCAGGCATGCGGTTCAGGAGACTTCTTACGGAGAGCAGGTAGTGCAGCAGATACTGGGACACAGTGAGAAGTTTGTTAGAAGAGGTAAAACTGTTGTGAAGTAGAGTATTAACTGAAAAGAGTTAGTGAGAGTAAAGTTGCAGTGACTACAGTGCACCACACACATTGACTTTACTTGGGTGGGCCGCCCAGGTATATTAACGGCCGTACAAGTATATTTGGTGACATTTATTTTTTTATTACAACCATCCTTTTACCCTTTTTTTGTATGCGCCCAATAGCCAAACATCCGCGATCGATTAACCAGTGAAAACACATTCTCTCGCCCTACACATTTCCTACTTCTTGTTGTGTGTAGGCGAGAACTGTCAAGACTCCCATAGACAATCTCCCGAGCTCTGCAGAGACCCACAGAGACGTGCTTTTTAAGATTTAAAAATGTGTCCGGCCTGGGTTTCTAAATCTCCTAAATGTCCAGGATTCGGCTTTTGGTTTCGCTTCTAAAGTCATCGTTTGTTGGTTAATTGTATGTGTTTTTGCATTACATTTTACTTTAAACCTGTTTTACGCTCGCAGCGGACAGCGCTTGCACAGCCGCAAGAGTGAGAGAAACATTAAATAATTAATTCTTTGATCTAAGCGACTCAGATAAACTTTTCTATACACACAGAGAGGACGAAATTACATCTACTTTGGCTGCAGAATATTGTACATCGTTAAAAATGATTAATTAACTCATTTGCCTTATTTAATCTACACTTTTTTGCTTGTAATTATTATACTTTTCAGAAACTTTGTCTGTTTTCATTCCATAATGTCATTTATTCCTCATTTACTGTATATTTTTGTAATTTGATAATGGTGATATATTACATATTTATACATATCTAACATGCTTTGGTAATACTGTACAAAATGTCAGCAGCACATTTTACATTTCAGTGGTGCACATGGCTCCTGAATAGAAGAAGTAAAACAATAGTGGATTTCTTTTTATTTCAACAGTATTTTTTTACTGTAACCGTTGAAGAAAAAAAAGTGTATACAATGGTACAATTAACAAAAATATTGCTAAAAATCACTTTTTGTTGCATGTAGGCAACAATGTGCCATGGGTATAAAAGGTGTGTTTCAATCCCGCTACCACCACAAGTGTATTTCAAACCTGTGGGAAGCACTGGACTAATTTATTAAATGAGAAGAACGAAAGTAATAAACTGATAGAGTTCTGTTACTGTGGCAAAAGACAGTTTCAGTCAGTGATACTATTTTAAAACGTGTATTTTATTATTAGTGGATATTTTATTTCGTTTTTAAATGATAGTTGGGTTTTTGTGCATATGTTTAATTTTTGAGAGTATGCCATATTTGAGATCAAAAATATTTAGTTTGGTTCACTGTGTAAAACCCACAAATTTTTACTAAAATTTTGTTGCCACCTGTGGGGGAAACCAATTATCAATACAAGATTAAAAAATAATAATAATATTCATTCATTCATTTCGGCTTAATCCCTTTATTAATCAGGGGTCGCCACAGCGGAATGAACCACCAACTTATCCAGCATATGTTTTACACAGCGGATGCCCTTCCAGCTGCAACCCATCACTGGGAAACATCCATATACACTCATACACTACAGACAATTTAGCTTACCCAATTCACTATAGCACAAGTTTTTGGACTTGTGGGGAAACAGGACCACCCGGAGGAAACCCACGCGAACACGGGGAGAACATGCAAACGCCACACAGAAATGCTAACTGACCCCGCCGGGGCTCGAACCAGCGACCTTCTTGGTATGAGACGATTGTGCTACCCACTGCCACCTTGCTGCCATAATGATATTTAAATATAATAACATCTAAAATACTACTACTAACGTTTTATAATTATACCTAATAAATGAGTTAAATTTGTTTTAAGCTTGTAACTTAAATAATTCAACTACTTAAGTTGATCAATTTATTTAAAAATTCATATTTTCAGTTTTTTTTCAACAGTTTTAATTTGTAATACTACCTCTGCTTTAAAAAGTACACATGGGAAAAACACCTTTTAATAATTATTTTCACAAAAGCAGTTCTTTCTATAAAAAAAATTCACAAAAGTAGTTATTATTATTGTAAAATCATTGAAGCTCACATTCTTAAAACAATTCAAATTGTATCGTTTTGCACTCAAGACATATAATACATTAAACAGACTACAGAATACATCAGATTTTAAAAATAGCAAACAACTACAGGCATTACCTTGTGTGGATGCTCAAAGGTCACTTGAAAGTTCAGCTGTCGAAGGATGAGGAGCTCACATTGCACAATACTGTCCCTTAACTCCCAGAACTTCCCATTCAGTTCCAGTGGTTCACTATCAGGGTGAAAATACCTGGATCAAAGAAAACACACAATTGAGATAATATTCATGGACTCTGAGTCTACACTGCTACCAATAAACCTTCTGCTACCTGTGACAGACATTGATGATATCTCTGGTCCTGAGATGCTGCTCTTCCACTTTGCCTGCGAGGTAGATGGCAGACATGGCTACTAGATAAGGCTCGTAGATCTGCAAACTGGCAGACTGGAAGAACCTGTGATACAGCACACATGCAGTAGCCATGGGCACAGATCTCATGCCCAGCTTCACCCCTACACATGTGCAAAATATGAGATAAACTCAGTCAGAAGGAAGAATCCACCGAGCAGCCGCAGTATCACGATACATTTCTTAAAGTTGTTTAATATAAAAAACCTAGTCCAACATATATTTCATAAAAAATGAAAATACCCGTCTCCGTGATAAAGCGACAAACTCTGAAGTGTGTTTTGGAGTATTCCACATCTTCAGCACTTCTTCTGCCTCTCGCTTCATTGGCAGCTACAGATGTGACGCATGCGCACTCATTTTACGTCGTGCAGCAGACTGCTTCGTTTCAAAGCGCGTTTATAAGTTAC
This sequence comes from Danio aesculapii, assembly GCF_903798145.1. Taxonomy (NCBI): domain Eukaryota; kingdom Metazoa; phylum Chordata; class Actinopteri; order Cypriniformes; family Danionidae; genus Danio; species Danio aesculapii. Next base: position 41,403,493 of record NC_079457.1, read on the forward strand.
ATTGCTTGTATTAAATTCGTTTTAAACGTTACATGCACTTCTTTAATAGTCGTCGCTTGTACAACCGTGGGCACGTAAATTGTGATTTTTCTTCTGCGGATCGTTCGGCATTCCACTCAGAGCTTTAGTTGTCTACAGCGCCTCCGATGTCTGGGAAGAAGACATAAGTATATATTATTGGAGATGGCAGATAATTAATCAAGTCAAAAATGTTTTATTCAGCTGTATACGAGATTATTTAAAATATTGTTTTTGATACGGCGTTATTTTAAACTGCCAAATAACTTATGTGAGTCCTGTGTCCGGTCTCCTGCGGTAAAACTGTATTTTACCCCTGATATTTTGAGAGGTTGCTAGGAGACCACTGCCAACACAGCCGTGAGGAAACATGTCGACAGGTTACTCTGCAAACCAGGTGCTGAAACTGTCGTTTTTCTACTTATTTTATTGCATGTATACGGTTGAGTTAAGTTATATTTACTTATATTTAACCTTATGGTGATTGTTGCAGTTTGAAAGCGCTTTTAAGTCGCAAAAGCTCCAGAACTGGACCATCCCAAAACAATTCAAAGAGGTAAGTTAACGTTAACTCAGCCAATCTCATTGTAATGTTAAAAGCATTTAACGTTAAATTAACATGAACTGTTTATGAAAATGTCTGCAAAATATCGTATTACCTTCACGTTTCTTAAACTGTAAATGTAACGTTAACGTTACTACTTTCTTTTAAATTTCCTAACTAACGTAACATATTTACTATTTACAGTTGTTTGGAAATACTTACAGTAAGTTAAACAATAAATCAAAGTCCCATTACGGTCATATTTACAATAATGATTTACGTACATAAGAAGCATATTAAAAACAAGTAAAGTGTCTGCTATTTTGTTTCTATAAGACAATAGATAAGTAAAATAAATGTAATAGTGCTATACGCCATGACAGAAATGTTTAGCCTACATACTTCAGGGCTCATACGGTCATGGAAAACCTGGAAAAGGCATGGAATTTTGACATAGAAAAGTTTTGGAAAATCTGAAAGACCCACAAAGTTTTGGAAAGTCATGGAAAACAGATATCTGTATACTTGAATATAGGTTAGTTGTCTTTTCTAATTTTCTGTCCTTGGCCAATCACATACTGTCACAATTAGTGCGGCGTAAGCATTATCTAAATCAATTTTACATAGATATAAATATAAGCTGACACCAAATGATTTTATGAAATGCTGTAATAAATTTTAACATGTGTTGTTTGTTTTACCACGCATATTATGTAGACATTGCATGAAACATTAGGTCATGAAAATGTACTTGAAAGTCTTGGAAAAATCATGGAATTTTAGTACTAAAATGTGTATGAACCCTGATACTGAAAAATAAGAATGATTCTGACCTGCATATAAACGAAAAAAGTGGTTACACTAAATGTTAAACAGTTTTTAATCTAATGTATGATGGGTAAATATTACACTTATATAGTTAAGATGCTTAAAAATCACTTGTCTTTGACCCTTTTCCATTAATCGACACATTATACCAATTGCACTGTGGAGAGAATTACCCCAACCACTTCATATTACAAATACTTGTGCTTGGTCTATTTACTTTCTTTTTATTTTAAAGAGACCATCAGCAGCAGAAGGCTACACTACATTTATAGCCACAGACCGTGGCCACCTTCTACCTGGTGTACAAACAAAGGTTCGTTGCGAACATTTGCTTAAGCTGAATGAAATTTAAACAAATTACTGTGCTTAAAACGTTTACATTGCTATTTCTTTATTAGCATCGAAGTGCGTGGCCAGCATTCCAAGGCACATGGGATTTACCTCGTCGTATTCCTCCTGTTTCCATGAACCCCACTGCTCGCTCACAAGTGGGCCAGGACCGCCTCAGGACCTGGGGGCAGATGAAAATCACAACAAAGCAGCCTCACGAGGCCCCTGGGGACAGTCAGGCTATAAACAGAAGCTCTCATGATGTGGTGGGTATTTAATATCTCCAGCTTTCGCTCACCGGCCATGTTGTTAGGTACACGTAATGTGAATATCCTCCTTAACAACGAGCCAAAAGTGCTCTATTGGATTGCGATGTGGAGGCCATTTGAGTGTAACAAACTCATGGTCATGTTCAAGAAGATCTGACTTTTGTGATATGACCTGTTATCCCCACTGGAAGGTAAGCTGTGGCATTTAGACAGTGCTTGGTAAAGAAAATTGTCAACACCATTACATTATACCAATAAAAACCAAACAGATCATCTAAATGCTGTAACAGAAATCAAGCCGATCAGACCAGGCTTCTAATCTTCTGTTGACCAGATTGGTGAGACTAAGAATTGTAGCCTCAGTTTGCTGTTTTTAGCCGACAGGAGCATCACAGCACACATCACTGCTTTCTGCTGTTCATCTGGTTCAAGGTTTGACGTGTTGTGAATTCAGAAATGCTCCTTTACTGACCTTGGTTGTAACAAGTGGTCACTTCAGGTGCTGTTGTCTTTCTATTAACTGAACCAGTCTGGTCACTCTCCTCTGATCTCTGGCATCAACAAGGCATCTTCACCCACTTAACTTCTGATCACTGGATATTTTCTTCTTTTCAGACCATTCTCTGTCAATTTTAGAGATGTTTGTGCATGAATATGCCGAGAAATACTCAGACCAGCTTGTGTGACACCTATACATTTAAAAGTCCCTTAAAAGTGTTAGTTCACCGAAATTTAAATTCTGCTATGGATTACTCACCATCATGTTCTTCTAACCATCTGACACCTTCTCTTCATTTTCCTAACACAAATCGAATCTAAGAGCTTCCTCATCCTCCACAGACATCAACAGACCAGAAACATTCAAAGTCCAGAAAAAACATAAATCAACAATCAAACCAAACCAAATCAAACCAAAACATAATCAAAACATGCGACTTCAGTGGCTCAACTCTAGTATACGAAACTCCATGAACACTTTTGTGTGCCAAAAAAAACCCTATAAAATTACATTATGATTGCCTGTCTTATCTTACTTATCGGGTCATCAGGTTGTGACACTTGATTGCTTCTTTTAACTCTAATGGCAATATGTTGTACTGCTCATAGTAAGCACATTCAGGCAGCAGGAGGAGGAGTATACAATGGTAAACAGAGTAGTTTTTACAGTTTTTGCCGCACAAAGTGTTCTTGGAGCGTCATATGATTACAGTTGAACCACTGAATTGAGAAGTGAGTGACGTTTTTGATTCTTTTTCTGAACTTTAAATGTTTTGTGTCCATTGCTGTCTGTGGAGGATAATGAGGCTCTCAGATTTATTGTAAAATATCCTATTTTGTGTTCTGAAAAATAAACTCGGGGTATCGGAACAATATTTTAGAAAAAAATACCTTTTTGGTCTTATTTGTTTCCTAACCAACAAACATATTTGGTTGTCACCCTTATCTGACCCTTAGCTTTTCTTCCCCATACTGATGCTCAGTTGAAGCAGATCATCCTGAGTTGCTGCCATGTAATTGGCTGAATAGATACTGAGTCTAAAGATGCAGTTGAACAGTTCAGGGCTCGCAAAATCTGGTAGCCCAAAGTCCTGTGGCTATTGTTTTTTCAGTCAGACTACCAAAATTTATCTAAACCCACTGGGCATGGTGTATATAGATTTTGGTAGTGTGATAGTAAAAACAATAGCCCCGGGACTTCATGCTACCAGATTTTGCGAGGCCTGCAATTGTACCTACTAAAGTGGCCAGCTAGCATGACTTAGTGTTGCAAAAAAGAAAGAAAAAAAAAATGTAACTTTTTTTTTTTAAACAATTCTAACCAATCAATATTCTCACAGGAATTTTTAATTTTTTTTTCTTAAACATTTTAAGATCAAAATTATTAGCCCCTTTAAGGTATATACTATTTGATAGTCTACAGAACAAACTATCGTTATACAATAACTTGCCTAATTACCTTAACCTGCCTAGTTAACCTAATTAACCTCGTTAAGCCTTTAAATATCACTTTAAGCTGTATAGAAGCGTCTTGAAAAATATCTAGTCAAATATTAATCACTGTCATCATGGCAAAGATAAAATAAATCAGTTATTAGAAATGAGTTATTAAAACTATTATGTTTAGAAATGTGCTGAGAAAATCTTCTCTCCGTTAAACAAAAATTGGGGAAAAAATAAACAGGGGGGCTAATAATGCAGGGGGTCTAATAATTCTGACTTCAACTGCATATATATATAATTTAAACAATGTAAAAATGAACAATTGTACATTTTACCTATACTTGTGGGATAATACATAATACATTCAGATAAACTTAAAAATCAACTTAATTGTCAGTCATGGAAAATAGCTGTTTAGGCAACAATTTGAGAAATTGCCCTTTTATAATCAAAATAGTAACTATATTAAATGATTATGAAATTACATATATATTAAAAAAACTTTTGAAATTGACAATTATTTACAATTTAAAGCAAATGTTTATTTAATCATGGTGGAACATTTTGATAGCACTAGTTGATGAATTTGCATGAGAACGAAGGTTTGTCTGTAAAAAAGCTGTTTTTAGTGGAGTTTCTGTCTAACTGAACTTCAATAGATCAATTGTAACATTTGATTCATTTTTTTCTTTAGAAATGTGCTTTAGAAGACATCATTACTGGTGTCCATCTTGAAACAAAACAAACCGGGGTTTAGTAATGATGAAAGTCAGAAAAACGCACTAAAAACAGCTATAGTTCATACAATTTAAAAAAGCTGTTTGAGGGTTGATATACCAGTATTTTAAAATACTACATAAAATTCAAGATAACGTTAAAACAATTTCTTCATTACAAAACATTTAAAAAATGTAACATTTGTTAATTAATTGGTAATAAAACATTTCTGAATATACAACAAAACGAAGAATGGTTGATTATATTTCGACAGTTTGTCCAAGAAAAGGGTGTTTAGATAAACTATTTTTGAATCCAAAACAATTTTTATTACATATTTATTTATTTACCCAGTTATTTTATTTAAAAAATGTATAACCTTCATTGGTAAAAATAGAGTAAAAACAAATAAAAAGTAGTTACTGTCAAAATGTAAAATATTAAAATTATAATCAAAACATTATTCCAACATTTCAGTATTCATTCATTCATTCATTCATTTTCCTTTGGCTTAGTTCCTTTATTCATCTGGGGTCGCCACAGCGGAATGAACCACCAACTATCCAGCATATGTATTACGCAGCAGATGCCCTTTCAGCTGCAACCCAGTGATGAGAAACACCCATACACTCCCACATTCACACACATACACTAAAGACAATTCAATTCAATGTCCATTCAATGTTTTGGACTGCGGGGGAAATCGGAGCATCCAGAGGAAACCCACGCCAAAACAGCAAGAATATGCAAACAGAAACACAGAAACGCCAACTGACCCAGCTGGAGCTCAAACTAGCAACCTTCTTGCTGTGAGGCGACAGTGCTAACCGAGCCACCTCGTCTCCAATTTCAGTATTATTTATAATTAATTTGACTAAAATGCAACATCCATATATGCAATAAAACCAAATTAGTTTGGTAGTTTAGACCAGTTGATCTATTCCAGCCTAAACTCATGGTGGTACTTGTACAGAAGAAGCTGTGATATGGACCAGGTCTCATGCTGTTCAGTCAGAATCTGTCTATCTGTCTATGTGAGTCTGCTTGTAGGGAGATGAGTGTGGGGTAATGCAGCAGCAGTGAGCTGTGTGTGTGTGTAGGCAGTGTTCAAGAGTGACACAGAGGGTGTCATCATTCTCATGCTGACTCACTAACCCCAGTCTTCCTGCACCCTCCGCTGTTCTTCATACATGCACACACACCATCCATCAGCTTCTGCACACTCAACACATCACCTGGGCTCACATGGGCAGACTCTCCACACTCTGGCTGTGTATACCTTTCATCTTTGATATTTTTTACAATTAGATGCTCGTATTAGCATTGCATTGGTGACACACATTTGTAAGTTCTTGTTTAATTGAATCCATGATTTTGGTATTGCAATGCCCCATGTCTAACGTTTTGAGATACAGTAGAGGAAGATCAAACTGCGTTGATTTTGAGGAGATAAACTACAGAATTTATTTAATCATGGTATAATATGTGTTAAAGATAGGTAAGTATTATGTAAAAGTATTACTGGTAGCTTAGAAATGACTTAAAATTCAGTATATCATAACAAGCAGAGTATGTGTTAGCCTTATGTACCTAAACAGCACGATAAAAGTCTGGCCTTCATTCCAGCTTATTGTGGCCAAGAACCGCCTACTTAGATGGAAATATACTGTCTGAATGATGTGTAAAGTGACCATCTATGGTTTATTTTGTGGTTCGAGCCAGAGAAAAAAATTTTAACATTATATAGTGCAAATTATTAGCCCTGAATTTTTATTTTCTTTAAAAAATATATTTTCCAAATGTTGTTAAGCAGAGAAAGAAAAAAAATCACAGTAATTCCTATAATATTTTTCTTCTGGAGATAGTCTTATTGTTTTACTTCGGCTGGAATAAAAGCGGTTATTAATTAAAAAAAAAAACATATTATTAGCCCCCTTCAGCAATATTTTTTAAAACGGTCTACAGAACAGTTATACAATGACTTGCCTAATAACCCTAACTTGCCAAATTAACATAATTGATCTAATTAAGCCACTAAAATATTGTATGGCCAATAAAATACATTTTTTGCACTAGTGCTAAAATGATGATCAGGGCCAGTTATACTACAGTATATATTACAACCTCAAATCAGAAAAAGTTGGGACAGTATGGAAAACAAAATAGTAGTGATTTCTAAATTTACTCGTATTTGATTGCAGACAATACAACAAAAATTAGTTAATTTGTTGCTCGTGTTTTTTATTGTTTTGTTTTTTTCAAAATAAACACATTCCAATTTTGGTTATCGCAACACATTTCATAAAAAGTTGGGACAGGAGCCATTTAGGGCTAGTAATCAGGCGTATTGGTTAAATAATGGTGTGATTTGAAACAGGTGTTGTCAACAGGTGATTGTAATTATGATTTGGTAAAAAAGCTGCATCCATTAAAGGTCTGGTATTTTAGGAGCAAAGATGGGCCGAGGATTGCCAGTGTGCCAACAAATATGTGAGAAAATTGTTAAAATGTTTAAAAACAATGTTCCTCAAGAAAGATAGGAAGACATTTAGATATTTCACCTTCAACAGCGCAAAACATATTTAAAAGATTCAAGGAATCCGGAGGAATTTCAGTGCGTAAAGGACAAAGATGCAAGCCTAAGCTGAACTACCATGATCTCTGATCCCTGAGGTGGCGCCTCATCAAGAATCCTCATTCATCTAGAAGCGATTTTACCACATGGGCTCAGGACTACTTTGGCAAACCTTTGCCAAGTACCACAATACATAGTTACATCCACAAATGCCAGTTAAAACGGTACTGTGCCAAAAGTAAGCCTTATTTTAACAGTGTCCAGAAGCGTCGTCGACTTCTCTCGGCTTGGAGGGCATCTAGGATGGACCATCACAGTGGAAATGTGTACTGTGGTCAGACGAATCAGTATTTCAGGTTTTTTTTTGTTTTTGATAAATGGACGCCATGGGCTCTGGACCAAAGAGAAGGATCACCCAGACTATTACCAGCATCAAGCCCAAAAGCCAGGGTCTCTTATGGTATGGGGTTGTTTCAGTGCAAAAGTAACTTGCACTTCTGTGCTGGCAACATTAATGCTGAAAAGTAAATATGCATCCTTCTTTCCCTCATGGACGCCAATGCTTATTTCAACAAGACAGTGCAAAGCCACATTCTGCACACATTACAAGCTGCGGAGGAAAATGATGCGGGTACTTGACTGGCCTCCCTGCAGTCCCGACCTGTCTCCAATAGAGAATGTGAGGTGCATTTTAAAGCACAAAATGTGGCAACAAAGACCCCATACCATTCCTTGTTTGACCCCATACCAAGACTTGTTTGCAGGAAGAATGGAACAAAATTACACCTGGAACACTTCATCACTTGGTTTCTTCAGTCACTAAATGTTTTAAAGTGTTGTGAAAAGGAATGGTAACATGACAAGTGGTAAATGCTTTACTGTTCCAACTTGTTTTGAAATGTGTTGCAAGAACCAAAATTGGATTGGAATACGTGTTCATTTAAAAAAAAAAAAACAATAGAAAATCATCAAGAAATAATGTTAGGTGTGTTGTCTGCAATGTTGTCAAAGTAAATTTAGAAATTACTACTTTCTTTTTTATTTGTGTTTTCCATACTGACCCAAATTTTCTGATTTGGGTTGTAGTTTTAATAATTAATTTCAAATGATTGGTTTCTTTTATCTTTGCGATGATGACAAGACATAATATTTTACTAGATGTTTTTAAAGATACTAGTATTCAGCTTAAAGTGCAATTTAAAGGCTTAAATAGGTTAATTTGGCAAGTTAGGGTAATTAGAGACGAGTCATTGTGTAACAGTGGTTTATCTGTAGACAATTGAAAAAGTATTGCTCAAGGGGGCTAATATTGACCTTAAAATGATTTAAATTTTTTTTTTAAAACTGCATTTAATCTAGCCAAATAAAAGAAATAAGACTACATTAAATTATTAAATCACCAAATATTGAATTCTTGATATTAAGTATGTTCTACACATCTAAACCTTAAGGTGAATAAACTGATGTCCATTAAGAGCTTATTACATGAGAAACCATAAAAACGGACACCTTGACCTCTTGTTCAAGTAACTGTTTGACACATTTGTTTGTCACAAGCTTATCAGTTCTTCAATGTGAGCCGGAGCTGTTATCCTCACTATTGGAGTAACTGGAGTGCGGAATGAGTTGGCAAAAACCAGCCTCATAAGATCATATGTATCAGTATATCGGAGGGATTTTTGCTGGCTTGAGCTGCAAACTGTTACAGGTTCAGTCTGATTTGGTGGAATCTGGCTCAAGAATGATTCTTTTGAAAACCAGGTATCAGCATTTGCCTAAGGCTGTGAAAAAAAGTAATAATGCTGTTTAAACAATAATAAAACAATAAACAACAATACAACATAAAAGTAATTAAAAAACAATACAACAATAAAAGTAATAATGTGTAAACAGTGTTCCGTTTTTTGCACATAGTTTTACTTGATTAGACCTCAATGTATCATCAGGAGCCACTGGCATTTATTTTACATTGCCTGATAAGATCTCTCTGTTAAATAGCACATGTCAAAAAACACTAAAATTTGACAAGGACTTGAATTTTGACTTCAACTGCACAGGACATGTCTATCTATCTATGTCAGTTTTATTTAATAATCTATTTAAAAGAAAGAAATGAATACTTTTATTTAGCAATAGCCATGGGACCATAACCGTTTTCAAGGTATACCACGGTTTGGAAAATCTAAGTTTTCAAACCACCAACATTTTCTGTTATACCAGTCCTACGGTATATGTAAGATTTTTTTTTTTACTTTTTTAGGGCAACAGTATCTCCAGCAGAAAAGGTATCCAAATATGCTGTTTTAAATGGCAATTAAATCTGTGTTTTTGAAACTAATGAAAACAGCAGAAGTCAATGATTCAATTGAATTATTTATCCTGACATTTTTACTGTTCCAAAATACTTTAAATGTTTCCCAAATGAAAATATTGGGCCCTATCATACACTCGGCGCAATAAGGTGCAAGACGTTTGGTGCAATGTGTTGCTATTTTCACACCAGCGCAACAGCAATTTTCCCACTTTGCGCCAGGTTGTTTACATAGCAAATCCATTTGCACTGTTTTGGGACTCATGGGTGTGTCGGTTTAGAAAGGAGGTGTATTAAGGCACATTGTTGGCACATTGCTATTTTGAGTAACTAAAACAGACTGTGCAATAGACCAGCTGAAAGGTGAAAAAGAATTAAAGGTTTAAAATTTTAAATATTATTTTCTACATAAATATAAAAATCACTACCTTTGTGCCTTCTTCATCTCGGGTTTTTAAAAAAAAATATTCATGACAATTTGCATTTGTATATTGTTTTATTATTAGCAGTTATTTATTATATGTATATTTATTTGTTTTAATAAAACAAGCTTAGATTTGTTCACCTTTCAGGTTTTGGATCATATAGAGCATAGGACGTGTGTTTGTCTCTAACTTTTTTGGACCGTAGTTCATTTATTCATCTGCTGAAAATTAGAACTGAATTTAGAAATAGTTTTGAAACAAATCTTTGCGCAGAACAAATGAAATTAATCATGTAGGCTAAAGGATGTCTCCAGCGTTTTCTTATCTATGAAAAAGAGAAAGAGAAAGAGGCCGATTGAGCAATGCCTATTCAGCAATAAAGAATTTTATAGACAATTGCTGACTAAGTATTAATTTCTTTCTTTCAAATAGTTCATTCATTAAAATTAATTATGAACTAATTAAAACTCAGCCAATAATCCAGCAGATTCCACAAGAGTTTGCTTACATCTCCGATTAGAAATCAGACTTACTTCTTTTCTTTTTTTTTACTTTTAAAAATATACGCTTTTTGAAGATTGCACATCTTTTGGGGCCACTTGCTGGCATCAGACATGTCGACTTCCAGGTCTCTGCAAGCCCAAATTCCTTAACCGAGACTGCTTAACCATGCAGTTATGTTCAATGCGCAGGAGGCAGATGGTCTGGAGATTATGCTGAATATTCATATTGATCCGTGTTTTCCCAAACCTTTCTGCGAGTGTGTCGTAGTGGCATTCGGTAAGACACTGTTGACAGTGTACTGAGCTCTCCCAGGTCTGCCTTGCCCAGACCGGCTCTGACTACCACGACCCAACCCAATCTGCTAAAGTTAAAAGAGAGACAGAGGGCCAGCATTACATAAATTGTGCAGCGCCTTATGTAATGTGTCTAAGTAACCAACAGAGAAGTACTGGCGCTCACACCCACTCACGGGCGCAGACACACACACACACATACAAACACAACCCCTAAAGCTAGAAGAAACTCTAACCCATATTCAGATATTAAATAAGGGCAACACCAGTATATCCACCATACTCACACCAGGAGCCAGAGATCTGACGCTGTGAAGCAATGCAACATTCAAAATCAGGAAAAATAAAATTAATAAAAAACAAGCAAGAGGTTGATGAGTCAGTGTGTTGTTCACTTCAGTCTTATTATACGACCACTGACGGAGTCTGAACAACACACATGAGCAAAGTAGCTTATCCGCACTTCCGTCCACTCGCATTCAGATGTCAGCTGAAATGACTTGTTTAACAAGGCATGACAGTTTATATGAGGGGGAAAAGACACATCTTCCCTCAACACCTACCAAATGAAAACAGATATGAACACCGGTTGTGTCCGACTATTGTGACTGAGGCAGATTAAAATAGGCCTGAAGGAAAGAAGCTTTTGGAGTATAAACAAAGTGAATCTGAACAGACATGAGCTGTCTTAAAGGGATAATTCACCCCAAAATGAAAACCCTGTCATCGTTTACTCATGCCCATGTTGTTCCAAACTCATATGACTCTTTGTGCTTAAACACAGTTCACCCAAAACTGAAAATTCTGTCATCATTTACTCAACCTTCACTTGTCACAAACTTGTTTGAGTTTCTTTTGTCTGTTGAACACAAAATAAGTTATTTGAACAAATGTTAGAAACGTGTAACCATTGACTTTCATAGTATTTGTGGAATTTTCATATTAGAAAGCCAATGGTTACAAGTTTCTAACATGTGTTCAACAAATAAAGAAACAATTAAAGATTTGGAACCACTTGAGGGTAAGTAATTAGCAAATAATTGTAAAAATTTGGTGAATTATCGCTTTAACCCTTTAACTGACCCACCAGCAAAAAGAAATTTTGATTGAATTCTTAACTCCTACAATGATGTCGCTAGTTAACACACTCAATGCATTTTTTTTTCAACACATCCCATAAATTCTAAAATATCAACCATTTGGTAAAGGCTGATTTGTCTGTTTACGGTAACAGTACTGGAATTAATACATATACAGCTGAAATCATAAGTATTAGCCCCCCTGAATTATTAGCCCCCCCTGTTTATTTTTTCCCCCAATTTCTGCTTAACGGAGAGAAGATTTTTTTTTCCCCAACACATTTCTAAACAAAATAGATTAATAACTCATTTCTAATAACTGATTTATTTTATCTTTGCCATGATGACAGTAAATAATATTTGACTAGATATTTTTCAAGACACTTCTATACAGCTAAAGTGACATTTAAAGGCTTAACTAGGTTAATTGGTTAACTAGGCAGGTTAGGGTAATTAGGCAAGTTATTGTATAACCATGGTTTGTCCTGTAGACAATCGAAAAAAATATAGCTTAAAGGGGCTTATAATTTCGACCTTAAAAATGTTTATTAAAAATTAAAAACTGCTTTTATTTTAGCCAAAATAAAACAAATAAGACTTTCTCCAGAAGAAAAAATATTATCAGACATACTGTGAAAATTTCCTTTCTCTGTTAAACATCATTTGGGAAATATTTAAAAGAGGAGAAGAAAAAAAAAATCAAAGGGGGGCTAATAATTCTGACTTCAACTGTACAATGAAAATCTGAAAATATGAGGTGTAAGACCGATTTATAAATAAAAAATTTAAAAAAACATTTTTGAATACTAAATCACCTTTATTTATTGTACACCATAAAATATTTCAGATTCTCATTTATCACGTTTTCTTGTTTTTTACAATAAAACCAAAATCAAGTGCAGTAATGCAACATGATTATGTTTGTTTGATTTCCTTTTAAACCAACAATGCTGTGTGTAAATCATCATTCTTTAACAGTCGTATTTAAAACAGTCAATACTTGGTCAACCATTTGGTAGAGCAGGCATTTACAGGGTTATGGAAAAAAAGAGGTATTTGGGAGATTGTACGAGCTGCTTTTAAATACAATAAAGAAGTATGCAAGGGGATCAATTGGATGAAAGAGCCGCTTGCACAATCTGCTCATGGGATGAGAACAAATTCAAGAATAGTGTGTGTTTGGAATGCAAATTCAGGAACTGAATATTTATGTATGCATGATTAGACCATTTCAATGTGGTCATGTCATTGGCCCATAAACATTTCCTGCTTGTTAACAAACTACTTCATAACTGTAACGAGGCAATTCAATCATAACTTAATGTTAAAACAGCTATCTATACATTATTTCTCAATATGTGGCTCTTTTTGGATTCTCAAAAGCTATTGTTTTTGTTTACATCCCTCAAAATGCTGACGGAGGAATACCTATTGAAACAATTATTGACAACAGGTTGAAATTTGATCAAAACACACATACAATTATTAATTAGGCTCATCAGAGACTGTTTTTATTGTGGAAACTGAACTCTTTTTTAATGCTGAGATTCTTAAGACCTTTTATAATTTATTTATTGAAAGGATTTTGTCCTATTCCTTTATTTGTTGGTTTTCCTCACTGTCTATAAAAAACAAAAATTATCTTCAAGGCATTGTTAATTTGTGCTCAAAAATTTGTGTGACTTCCCCTGTGAAGTCTTGCATTCTATTATGAACAGTAGACTTTGAGGATGGCATATCAAATAATAGGAGATAAACAAATTTTTGAGAGGATACCCTTTGGGCGACATCTAAAGACAATAAGATGTTCCTCAAATCGTTATAAATTTACTTTTGTGCCTGAAGCAATTCTGTTATGTGATAAATGTAGCTGATCGATTGATTATTATATACTATTATTATTATTATTATTATTTCCTTTTCAGTTTTTGTTTGTGTACTCGATGTAAGGTGTTGGTGTTTATTGTGTTAACTGTGTCATTCTTGCTATATGAAGCACTACCATGTCTGAATGAACTGTCCCAAAGGGGATTAATAAGGCTGTAAACTGAACTGGACTGTATGCATAAAAAAATTGCATGCATGTATGAATGTATTTGTTTATGATGTGCATTCATTGTCATTTCTGTAGTCATTTTTATTGTACAAAAAGTAGGGTTGTCCATATTCGATCACATGATCGGAAATTGGGCCCGATCACGCAGTTTCAGACTAGATCGGAGTCGGACGTTACCTCCCAATAAGGACTAATATATCTCATTATTTTTTAACACATTAATAGTTATGCAGTGGCACAGAGTTAGACCTCTTTCTTGATTTCACACAGAAACATCAACATGTGCAGCATGACATCACTTTGTTGCAGAGACACTATTGGTTAAACGCTGGCAAAGTAGAACACGAAAGCAGCTGGAATCGAAAAGTGCGAGTATGTCTGCGATCTGGATATATTATAAAGTTGATGATAATCAACATTGCCATAGAAAACTGTGAGATATGTAAATTTGGCATTGCCTGCTGGGTAATTTAAGTTGAGGTACTATTTGCTTTTATATTCTTTATTTTATTTACTGTTGCACTAAAGTCCAAAAGTAAAGAATTTATGTTATTTATTACTTGATTGTTCAAGCTACCTCACAGAAGTGCTCTGTCTATTAGGAGTTGTTAAATGTTAAAATTAATTGAATAAAAAAAAGGAACATCCTGGATCTGTTTCTTCGCTCTTCTTTATTCTTTTTTATGTATTATAGAAGTATCGGATCGGGTTTCGATATTGGTAGATACTCAAAACTCGGATACTCATGATTCGGACTTGGACTCGAGGGCAAAAAAACCTGATTGGGACATCCCTGATAAAAACAGCAGATCTGCTAAAAAAATTATAAATAGCTTCCTTTTTTATTTTAGCTCAGAACACAGAAAGTAAATATTACGAAGATACCAAATATTACTAAGATAGCAAGTAGGTCTTTACACTGAAAACCTTTTTATATGGACTAAAGTTAAACAAAGAAATTACATTTAGTAATTCATTCATTCATTTTCTTTTCAGCTTAGTCTCTTTATTAATCCGGGGTGGCCTCAGTGGAATGAACCGCCAACATGTTCCATGCAGCGGACGCCCTTCCAGCTGCAACCCATCTCTGGCAAACATCCATACACACTCATTCACACACAATTTAGCCTACCCAATTCACCTGTACCGCATGTCTGTGGGGGAAACTGGAGCACCCAGGAAACCCATGCGAACGCAGGAAGAACATGCAAACTCCTCACAGAAACGCCAACTGACCCAGGCGAGGCTCGAACCAGTGACTTTCTTGCTGTGAGACGACAGCACTACCTACGCGCCACTGCATCGCCACATTTAGTACTGTTTAACTTAATTTATTTGGGCTGAGCAAAAAAATATTTGTTTACAACCACTGAAAATTTAGTAAATCCAAATCATCTTTGAATCATTTTTTCAGTGTACCATGTTTTTTTATTGATTGTTGTCATACAATGGTGGTGAGTGAGTGATGATGTTTTTATTTTTGGTGTATTTAATTCTTAGTGGAACAAAAAAAATTATGTAACAGCTGTGCAAGCTAGTTTGAATGATTTCAAATTTTATTTCCACTGTCACTCTCCCTTCTTGTGTAAAACACAAAAGAAAACACAAAAGCAGACTGTACAACCATGTTGTCTTTACCATAATCATCTGGTTTCACGAACGGAAAACAGCATCGTGGACATTCTCTTTGTATTCCATGGAAATCATATTTTTTACAGTCATTGATGGAAACAAACTTAAAACTTTGGAAGGCACTGATTGTGATAAAAGGATGTCAGAATTTTATTAGGACAACATGCTACACTACACTCTTATGATTTTATAGCATTGCCATCACTTCCTTTTTTGGTGGACTGACCCTTTAGCAAATTACAACATTGACAGTGAGTTCCTTTAATCAGGAAGAAAAAAACATCCTCACTTAGGTTCAGTTTCTAAAAACAGAACAAAGACAGACTATATAGACTTAGGAAAGAAAAAGAGAAAGTCCAGCCTTTTGCTGCATGCTTTGATGTGAGCGGACTGATAATGTTTGAGTTATTTCTGTAGAATGACAAATTCAGCTGCACATTACAGAACCCATCTAATTGTCAGCCGATAGTTGTTTTCTTTAAAGAGTAAAAAATAAACTCTCCTTCCCATAAGCTCCCTGTTTATGTGGTGTCTCAGTGACAAGGGTAAATACAGCAGCACTGAGGCCTGCAGGCCTGCTGCTGACAGGGCTTTACCAACGGGATCAAACACAGTGGCGGTAATGAAGGTGCTGTCATACAGAGCGAAAGAAAAAGGTGATTTTGCTAAAGTGACAGAGTAGGACATACTGTAGCAGACCCTATAAAACATGCTATAAGCTAATAACTAAGAAAAAGCAACAACTCACTGGAAGGAAAAAAGCCTTGGGTCACAATGACTCTGAATGCTGGAGAAGGTTTTATAAGATTCTTTGGACTTTTCGTTTATAGCCATTTTTCCACATACTCCTTTGTGATGACACTAAAAAGACCTGTTCACACATAATTATAACGATAACCATATTAGTATCCACACCAACGCACAGTAATGCTTGTTTATAAGTAGTGTGGGTTGCAGTGTTGCTGTCTGCAGCTTAAAGGTTCAAGTTAGGAGCATCCTGATTGGCTGTCAGTATTTTCATTGTTACCCTACTGAAAAAAGACCATTCTAAGGATATTGTTAAATCTCTATAGTTGCTCTGACATTAGCTTTATAGCTTTAGTATTGACTTTTAACTCCTTAAATATAAATAAGTCATACTTTATTTTAAGGCAGCTCACTATTAATAAACCATTAACTCTGACTTTTGGCTAAATAAACTCCTTATTTGCTTCATTAACAGGTAGTAGTGAGGTTTAAGTTGGTATGATTAGGGTTGTAGAATATATGCAGAATGTGTACTTTGTGTACAAATAAACAATTAACATATTTTTAATAGATAATATGCTACTAGTTAATGGTCAGAATTGGTACTTTAACTAAAGTACTACCAAATTATCTTAGTTTGTCATTTATTATTATCATTAAGAAAAAAAAGGAATATGTTTAAGTTGTAAATTAAAAACAGCCTATTGAAGCTAAGTAGCCTATTATCGTTTATTAAGCAAATAACAAACTGGCTAGCACAACTTTCTTCAGTCAGAATTTGGCCACTTAAATAATGAAAATCATCTTGAGAGTTGACAGTAACAGATTCCAAATGCAACTAGCACACTTGAAATGATCTCTGGACCTTTTATCTGCTCAGTGTAATTGGGATAATGAGAGAATAACACACAACCTGGCCATGAAACAGCTTAGAAGCCAATAGTCCAGTTACTTTTGGACCCTTAACAAGTGGGAAGCACATATGCAAACAGTTGTAATTCCAACACTGTTCACCTGATTTGGAGGTAAATACCCTCAAATTAAAGCTGACAGTCTGCATTTCAAATCCGTTTGAAACGTGTTTAATTTCAAATCCATTGTGTTAATGTATAGACCCAAAACTGTTAGAATTGTGTCAATGTCCTAATATTTATGGACATAACTGTACATTTTAATGATAATAATAATAATGATAATGAATATAATTATAATGATAATGTAGAGCTTTCTGATTTTTCTAGCTTCTCTCATAAAAAAGTACATTTGAAAATTCATGGATAAAACAATAGCCTAACTAGTATTAAAATTAACTTTTATTATACTTCAAAATGTACTGTTGGTGCTTCACACCTTTTTATTGGTCATTTTTCTTTCAAGAAAAAAGGTGCAATTTAGAGTAAAAGTTACTTGTAAAATGTTTTCTCTATTTAAAAACAATACAGTCGGTCAGTAGTGAAAGACGACGTTACTTGCGTCAGATTCTTCTCGGTCTTAAAGCCTTCTTCGATGAGTTATTTTCACAATTTATGATGGCATAGCAGTCAAAATAGGACAAATGAGCTCATATATGGGACGAATTTTGGACCTTTGTCAGTGCGGGGTGGGTCTTTTGAACCACGCGAACCCCCCACTGGCTACAGGCCTGCCTTTTGTGTGCACATGCTAGCCAGCTAATCGCTAAGATATTAGGCTTGCAATGCTCATCTGTGATGTATGAACTTTTTCTTACACATTCCTCAACTACAAAACCTGCTTGTATGACCTCATTTATGATTATGTCTTTGCGTGCACAAAACCACTCAGTGGTGCTACTGTAAGTGAACATCCCTCCTGTCTTTATAAGTTCATAGGATTCCACTTCCCCTCCACACGCACTCCATTATCCTCAATCTTATTCTCTTTGTCCATCTGTTCTTTGCTCTTCCATTTTTACCTCCTCCCATCATCCACCTTCACTGCAGTGCCCTGTATTCGTTACACTGGTTTAAGGCTTTCAAAGCGAGACATGGACTGCATTGGCGTAAGAGCCTGTGGGGAGTAACATAAGCTGCTCGGCTTCGATTCTAAATACATGCTCATGGCCCAGACGCTGCTGGGGATGTTGACTGAATGCACAGAGGATGGGATGAGTTTTGTTCTATTTATGCACAGCAAACAGGCTAAAGTCATTTTTTAATGACATGAACATGTAAGAAATGCATGAACCATAGTCTTGTGGGTCATTTGATTTCAATATGCCTTGGACAATATAGACTTTATCTAACTAAGCATCAGCTCTGCTTGTGTGTCAAGTGTTTATGTGTCAAGACATAACTGCAACTTGTGTGTGTGTGTAAAAATGTACTTAATAAAATGTATTGAGTTATAAAATTTTAAATACATAATTTGGAAACTTGAAATTATTATTATAACTATATATTTTTTATTTTGACATTTTTGCAGTTTTGTCCAGACATCATCTAGGTCGACTTCCATTATTGCTGCAACAACTCAACTGCATTTAAACTGGGGCAACCTGGACAGAGAACTGGAGCACCAGCAACTCTTTCATTTTTCTGTGAAGCTTCCAGGGACTTTTTCTATCGGACAAATGGTATGCTTAACTTTTAAATATTCTGTTTTTTGTCTGTTTGAAATTAAAGTGAAACTACTGTGTAAAATTATGCTATTGCACTGTTACTCATTGCTAGGGTGTGCTATTTTAATGTAGCTATGGGGAAAAATTAGGAGAACACTTAATTTTCTTCTTACTTTATATCTGAATAAAAGATACTGATGCTTAAGTAAAATACTACAGATGACATTTCTTTCAAATGCAAAATAAAAATATTGTCATTTAGAATTTCTTTTAATGCATAAATACAAAAAAAGTGTTACGTTTTCAGACATTTATAATCAGCACAATGCCAATGTGCTGAAATCAGTATTGGGGGAATAACCATGATTAACTCAAAACAACTGAACAAACATGGGTCTTCTAAGCAAGTTTCTGAAAGTAAAACTCCGTAAAATTCTGAACTTTAAAATTTTACTTCTGAAAGTAAAAATCAGACCTTTACAGAATAAAACAGATATTAGCATATGCAATAAATCCAGAATTTTAGTCTCTTAAAGTCATGACACACACCACACAGCACCATTAAATCTAACATTTAATTCAGCATGTTGCTTGGTGTTTCTTTGTAATTGAGAATGTTCAAAAATGTCTATATTTGACACTAAAATAACCTATAAGCTATTCATGAATGAAAGCAGGCTATTTTGTGTGGATTTGTGAGACTACACACACACACACACACACACACACAACAGGTTTGCCATATCAAGCAGCATAATGAACGCACATCTCAGTTTTTTCTTCCTAAAGATCCCCATGGCTACTGGATTATTCTGAGTTGATAGAAAAGAACCACTTGAGGGTGAGTAAATGTTGAATACATTTTGGGGTGAATAATGCCTTTAACTCTAACGACCTGTACACCTCAGGAGAATGCTGTCCTGGGATTAATTTCACTCCTGTAGGTCATTTCTAACTGATTAAATTGATAATGTTACAATTCACTGGCTGGCTCAATTTAGTCCGAAGCCTCCTAAATTTTACAAAGAAACACACAAGCTCCTGGTATATCGATTAGCCTGAGAATCTAATGCCAGCACTTTGTTACAGAAAAGAACACAAGCTGGTTTTTGTGATTTAAAAGTATTCTCCATATAGGCATCATTTATTTCATACTCTAAATATCGCGTATTATGGCTTTACCTCTATACCCAACCATGATAGAAAACCTGTGGCAACTTTTGAATGTGAAAAAACTGTTAGGATTTTAGATTACGAAGGCACAAGGCATGTCCTCATAAATCACTTTAACATTGTAATGGGTAAAACCCATGTCATTACACAAATTTGGGGTCCTCATAAATCACATAAACAAGCACACACACACACACACACACAGTGATGCACAGTCAGTGCTAAATACCTGAAACGATTCTGAACCACTCAATTACAGTACAACAATCTCAATCTCTCTGAAATTATGTAAACCCCAGAACTGGGATACTGCGTTGACGGTCAAACGTAAATGACCAATCAGAGTCGAGTATAGATTTACGGACTCCTCCACGGTCACCGGGCTGTCTGAGCCATGCGAGGCTACAACCACCCCTCCTCTCCTCCCCTCTGCTCGTCCCACACCCAGCACACTCGCACACCTTGCAGCAGGAAGGGGAGAGAAAAAAAACTCCGCACGGTTGCCGAGGAAAACCGAGCACCTTGAGAAACTCATCCAGTGAAGTTCCCGTAGCGCGTTCCTTCAGTCATGTGCGTTTCCCCATCGCGCTGTTTTCCACCATAAAATGACCTTTACTGGTCACCTTCAGCGGAAGAGATGTCCTTACTTAAACGCCACTGTGGTGATTGATATAGTCACAAACAAAACGTCTTTCTTTCGAGACTCGTGAGCGGCTCGCGACGTTGATTTAATTATTAGCGCGAAGATGCCGAGAGGATGGTGCGCCACTCGCATCCGGAACAAGCGCAATGCCCCTCCGCAAGGTGACCAGTGTGGGTACCAGTGCGAGAAACAAACGTTTACTGAGGTGTTGGAGAAAAACACCACGCCAGTATAAGCTGGATGTGTGTGTAGGCTATACCTGGTTGGTTTGTCAACGAAATGAAGAGAACGCGGTGCATTTTCTAAATAGAAAACACCTTGGGAAGTCATTCAGTCCAACACAATTAATAAGCACAAGCGACGGGAAACAGTCAACAGAACAGCTTAGAGCTGAGAAAACAAGTCATTGAGGACCATTCGACAACTAGTAGATTATTAAAGCTTCAATGCGGCTGAATGACAGCTATCAAAACCACGACAAAGAGATCTGCAATGGAAAAAAAAAATAAATCACATGCAGGGACGATTTACCAGGATGACAGAGAGCTGTTGTTAATGATAACCAAGTGCCAACTGTTACCATGGCAAACATACCCTGATTGGTGTACATATCAATCAGGAGATACTCACAAGGCCATGCTCCAAGGACATTGCCGTGGTTTGTTGGGAAAAGGGAATATCCAAGAGCGACTGGATTCACTCAGTGGCTGTTATCATGCCGTCATTTACCACCCAGGTGATCATCAAGAGGGTTTACAACAGATGGAGATGATGGATCCTAAAATAGTGCAGTTGTTGCCTGGTTAGATGGAGGTACCGCAGAGGAAAAAATTTGAGATGGAGACATCGTTTTGAGATGACCGTCCCGACCAAATGTATCAAAAAGGCAAAGGTGTTTGTTTGTTTTCACGCTTCTTTCTTGAAGGTAAATCAAAGAGGTGGTAAAGCGTGGTGATGCAGTATTTGGGTTTTAAATGCGATGTGATGAGAGCCCCCTCGCTGAGCTGCGCGCTGAGGACCGTGGACGCAGCATCCGCGCGGGCTGCTATGCGCGCGGATGGAGAGGACGGAGAGGAGGAGGCGGGGGGACTCGATCTCTCTCTCTCTCTCTTCCTCTCCATCCTCAAGTCCCTCCCACTCTGCTCCGTTACAGTGCGATCACGTCAGATCACACAACATGCCACATGCGCCGAGTTCAAACCGCAGAGTTGATGCATGAACAACAGAGACACGCTTCGGGGCATTCGTTAAACAGGAGCATTTATCCTGCATTTAGTTAAGGGGTTTTTAAATTAGTTTAAAATGTTAAAACATATATGAGACAACGTCTTAAAGAGAACTAAGAAAGCATGTCATGTAATTTCGGCATTGTGTTATATTACTGTAAAAAGATATTATGCAAAATGTAGGCCTATAGGGTCAATGGTAGCAGTGCTGACTTGCGCTGAAGGTCACGAAGGTTTTAATACTGAATATTCATACCAAGTTTTCAGTAATTCATTTATTCATTCATTTTCCTTCAACTTAGTCCCTTTATTCATCAGCAGTCGCCACAGCAGAATGAACCGCCAACTTATCCAGCATATGTTTTACACAGCAGATCAGATGCCCTTCCAGCTGCAACCCAGTACTGGGAAACATCCATACACACTCATTCAAACACATACACTACGGCCAATTTAGTGTAAACCAGACTTACCGTTGAAGATTTTCAGTACACTTTTGAACCAAACATTAATAAGATATGATGAAAAATTGCATTATGATGAAAATTACTCTGAAATTGTGCATTACGGCCTAATACAATGTCGGTCCTCTGCATGCTGACCCACTAAGTACAAGACCCCCAAAAGTGATCAGTGACATCAGATACCACACAAGTTACATTTTATATTCATCCATTCAACTTTTATGTTAAGTAGTTCTTCTTCTTTTACATTGAGGTTATAGTTATAACACAAACAAACCAGTGCAGCTTTATTTCTTGCTTAGAGATGGACGGGTTGAGGAAATAAATGTACATGCACAATTAGACTATATTTATTATGGTGGATTGAGAAAGGCAACAGACTGTTAGACTACATAAACTTCTTCTTCTTAGACTATTTTATGAACACATCTCCTCATAGACTACTACAACTAGACTACAGACATACTACAACCACCAAACTAACTCTAAACCTCCAAGCTATACTGAATTAAGTTGCTGCATCTTTTCCAACTGATTCGACTTACGGTTTTCCCAAAACTGACCCGGAAAATTTGTAAAAGTACCACGGACTTAAAATTGGACCATGTGACCTCATAACTTTCTGCCAGACTGTCATACAGATTTAAAGTTGAGCTCATTTAACTCAGACTACCAATCTGCCAATCACTGATTTCTCACATGACTTTTCAACTTACTAGCCACACCCTAGCAACCACTTACAGCACCTTAGCAACTGTCCCATAAACTTTCATTGTAAAAAAAACTGCCATTGACTTTACATTGGACATACTAACAACATGCCAATTCATACTAGCAATATACCCATCCATACTAGAAACATACTATTCATACTATAAACATACTAACGACATACCAATCCATTCTAAAAACATACCAATCTATACTAGAAACATACTAAAGACATACCAACCCATATTAACAATATATTAGTCTATATTAGAAACATACAAACTATACCATCCATAGAAACATGCTAATTTATGCCAAAAACATGCTAACAACATGCTAGTTATTCTTATTCAGACTACAAAATTTGGCTAGAAACTGCTGTTTACATGTAATAATATGAACAATTAAAAGTGACTTCATGCTTTGCCGAGTCAGTTGAGCTGTTCAGTCCATACCAGGGTTGATATTTCAGCAGAGAGCAAGCTCGTTGACATGACATGACCCTTTGTACAATATTTTGTGAGTTTGGCTTCCCAAAGTGCTTTTGAACAGGTTCCCCACAAATAACCCACATCACTCCTTTTTTGAAAACTTGAATCACAAGGAATCAGACTCAAGACCAACCCTGGATCCAAAACAGTGAACTTTAAATAAAGATGACAAGTTTGCATCCCTTTCTGAGATTTTGAGTTTCACTACTCCTCCTCCACCATTGTTGTCCCATGTTCTATCAATTCTCCAGGTAACCACACACATAAACAGCTTTCCCTGGACATAAAAGACTCACTGGACAGGTGACCTTTTAACACTGCTCCAAGGTCCATTTCCAAAGGCTTGTGTTTTCATTCTAGACTCTTTTGACCATGAATAGGGGTCACTAATTGGCCAGCAGCTACACTGCCCTATGCAGTACACTCCTCCAATAACATCATTAATTTTTCGTGACATGTTTTGTGACATGAAGCATACAAGAGACCTATTTTTGGTTCGGACAAGATAGCCTTCGTTGCCCTCTGCATCAGTAAGTTTTGGGCACCAACACCTTAACACTGGTTTGTATCTCTTCAGATCACTGTTGGTAATTTCTCACCACTGCTGACCTGGAGCAACCCATACAGTAAGCCTTGCTGTTTGAGAGATACATCTGACACAGTTGCCTTGACCTCACAATCTGGATATTGTCAGAGTCACTCAGATCTTAACTCCTGGCCATTTCTGCTGCATCCAACACATTGAAAAGAAGTCTTTGCTTCCCCATCTAATCTACCTAAAACATTAGCATGTGGCCCTTGTTAGGAGACAATCATACTTCAGATGTGACGGGTCATAATGTTTGGCTCATCAGTGTATATTTATTGTACATCACACCAGTGACGTGCGGTGAGGTTTGTGGATGATGAGGCACTAACTAACAAATATATGCACCCAATTTATTTGCCAACTACAGATTGTGTTTGATTTATCATATCAGCATTCTTTCAATACACATAGCAGGGACATAGATCTATTGGGCCAATGAAGAATGTAAAATGTATAGTGATTCAATATGCCTCCAAAAAACAACAACAAGGTTGATGCTACAGACAACTATAGAAGTGACAACAAGCGACAACAAATGCACAGCACCACGGCGGATGTGCTCTCTCTCTCTTTCATTCACAAACGCACATTACTTGTAAAAGATATCTGAAAGGACTTGAATTACTTTGAAATTAATCGAGTTGATCTGTCCTGTCCTTGAAATAAGACATTTAGCTCGCAATTGGTCGTCAATGATTTATTTCTTCACGATTTGATTAAAAGTACAATTTTGATCTTTTTTGAGCTGAGATATTAACGTTACATTCACCATTTTGCAGTCAGTCAGAGCAAAAACATAAAATAACAGACTCCTTGAACTTAACTTGACTACTTAAGGGCTACTCGAGCAACCACAAGACAACCACAAAACAAGAATAATTGTGAGCTCCCTTCTTTGAGACAGTGCTACTGCCTGCCTTACCTCAAGTCTTTTCAGTGCAGCCTTTATGTCATCTCCTAACACTAAATAAGTATAGACATTTGTGAAATGCATTACAAATTATATGGAAAGTGAGGACATATTAAAAATATCTACAGTGTATAAAAACGTTTTAATAAAGCATAGATCTCAACTCAGTTCCTGGAGGGCCGCAGCTCTGCACAGTTTTGTTCCACCCTTTCAAACGCAGCTGATCTAAATAATCAGGTGTTAAAAGAGTCATGAAGACCTTCATTTGTGGATCAGCTTGATCAGGGTTGGAGCAAAACGGTGCAGGGCTGCGGCCCTCCAGGAATTGAGTTTGAGACCTTTGTAATAAAGCATTACATTGGTAGCATATACAGAGTAAGCAAAAGGCACGCGCTTAACCCAGTTCGCAAGTGATTGAGCAATCTGACGTGAGGCACAGCTTGGTGCTGCCTCAATTCACTTCCTACATCGTAATTGAAGAGGAAATACGCAGAATACATCTATTTTGATCATAAAAAATTATTGAAATTACTTGAATCAAACAGAAATTGTATTTATAGCACAGATCAGCGCACAAATATGGTTTTTATCATACAACTCATGATGGCAGGTGAGGATGATGACACCGCATCATCTGCCTCCCCTGACCACTTGTTCCTGCACCACACTGAATAGTGAACAATTGGAGACAAATTATTAGTCCTGCTATAAAATTGCAATTATTTTTCAAATATTTCCCAGGTGCCTTTTAGGTATAAGATATATTTTAATCAAATCTGTGTGGCCATTTTTAAGGATGATGCTAATGGTCTAATCTGATTTAAATGATTTATGCTAAGATAAGCTAAATGTCACCGCAAGACCCAGATATTAGCTAAATGGATTAAGAAAAACAGTAAAAACTCAATTGTTTACTGCAGCAGAATAGTAAAATGCACAATTTTCTTTGAAAAAACAAATAAAATTTTAAAAAGTGGACAATATTTATTTTATACATTATTTATTCAACACATTCAGTGATATAATATTCTAAGTATAGTATAATAGTTTTACTAATTGATGTCTAATTAGTTTCTTTGCCATGATGACGTTACATATTATTTTACTATTCATTGCGCAGGATGCTAGTATTCAGCTCAAAGTCCAATGCTTACCTAGGCTAATTATGTTAACTAGGCAAGTTAAGTGTTTAGACAAGTCAGTTGACAACAGTGGTTTGTTTGCAGGCAATTGAAAAAAATTACCTTTTATGGAGACTGAAAATAGTGACCCTAAAACTTATTTTAAATCATTTAAAATATTTGTAGGAACTAAACAATATTTAAAAACCAATCTAAAAGAATAAAGACTTTATCATGGAAGAAAAAAAATATAGTAGAATATATAGTAGAAAATACTGCAAAAAATCCTTCTTTTTCATCACTTGGGAAATATTTGGAAAAAGAATTCAAATTTCACAGGACAGCTAATATTTGAATTAATAATTAATATTTTGTAGTTGGCGGTTCATTCTGCAGTGGCGACCCCTGATTAATAAAGGGACTAAGCCGAAAAGAAAATGAATGAATGAATGTATTTCCATGTTTCCATTCTACAAAAGTATCACATCTTGTTGAGCAATGTAGCAAACAGCTGACAAGCGGTTTCTCGATTACAACTGTTCATTTGGTTCAGATCTGTGCCATAAATCCTCATGGTGTCCCTTGTACGTCTCATTTTTCCATTGTGTTTTCAATTCATAAATTCAGGCACCCATCACACCCACGCAGGTGTAATCTTCTAGCTGTCTCCACGCATACAGAGCACAAATCTAATAGCCCTAATGCAGGAGGCCTCTCAGACCAGCGAGGAAAAGCTTTTATGTGCTGACGAGTGCTCAAGTGTGCCTCTCCTGAAGCCTTCATATGCAAACACACATACGCACATGCTTTAAATGCTCTCCACCAGATGCGCATTAACTGGAAAGCAGAGAAAAATACCAAGACTTGGATCACGTTTTGTAGGTTGCACCTAAGACTACATTGCACACTCCCAAGGCTAAGCTTGACCACATCTACACCGACATCAATGTTTCATTGTCCTTGCGACTGAAAAATAGGCTCATTTTACATGCCTCCACTCTTCATCGCTGTATTTTTCTTCTCCACTTGTGCCGCTCACACTGAAATATTTGTGAGGCACGTCCGGGAAAGTAAAGAGAAAGTTTCCGATGAGGGCTTGTATCTATAATTTAAAGGTGAGGGTTTAGGAGATGGCTGTCCCACTGGGAGCTGCCGTGCATTAGCCCTGAAGGTAGTGCAGCCCAGCCTTGGAGCCCAAGCTAACAGATGGAGTCTCTCCCTGTCAGTCAAAACGCAATCCGCCCAATCGCATGTTACATCTCCTCGCTTTACTGAGGAACTCCATCCAAAAGCTACCCGGGTGAGACTGTTCCATGTCTGTGAACTCCAGCTCACATCCCTGGGATTCAGCGTGAATGTTGGTGCATTTAAAAGCTCTCTATCCTGGCATGGAGATTAGATATGAAGCATTTTACAACAATTTCAGTAGAGTGCTTGTGAAGAAAGCAATTTTATACCAGCTACAAAGCAATGAACACAGTCATTTAATCATAATGTTCTGAAATGATATGATTTTCTCATTTCGTGGAATAAAAAAAAAGAAATTCTTCAAGAAAGCCATTGCTTTTCATCATATGGACAAACAAAACAATCAATTTTATTTCCTTTTAATTTTTTTTTTTCACCAAACAAATTCAGTCATGCAGGTTTGGGGTAGAGTAAATGATGATTTTTGTTAAATTTTTTTTGGTTTCTTAACTTGTCTCAGATAATTGACATATTTTTGCTGAAACTATAACTGTAAAGAAACCTAAAATCAAGGTATGGATTACAGGGTTTTTCCCCCCCCTAATTAAAGTTTGATCCCCTCGGAATGACATTAAAACAAGATGTAAAGAGGGTCGGCACTTTAGATAGTGGAAAATTGTTCACACTGATCTGTAGCTTAAATAATAGTTAGGTAATAATAAAGTAGTATGCTTTGTGACCATCCCCATTATGGTTCAAACAATACATGATCGTAGCGGGGACAGAGACAAATGTGTCGATAGATTACGATAAATACTGTATGTGTGAAAAAAATATTTTTTTCTTGTAAAATAAGTGTTTATGTGCATATCCAGAAAGTCATTTAAAAAGACCGTCTATCACATATAGTGTGTATTTTAGAGACACTCGCACATACAGTTAGATCCATAATTATTTGGACATCGACACAATTCTAACATTTTTGGCTCTGTACACCAACACAATGGATTTGAAATGAAACAAACAAGATGTGCTTTAACTGCAGACTGTCAGCTTTAATTTGATGGTATTTACATCCAAATTAGGTGAACAGTGTGGGAATTACAACAGTCTGCATATGTGCCTCCCACTTGTTAAGGGTCCAAAATTAATTGGACTATTGGTTTCTAAGCTGTTTCATGGCCAGGTGTGTGTTATTCCTTTATTATCCCAATTACAATAAGCAGAGAAAAGGTCCGAGGTTCATTTCAAGTGTGCTATTTGCATTTGGAATTTGTTATTGTATTTTGTACTTTGTAATAATATTGTAATATTATTATTATCTGTTAACTCTCAAGATGAAATCCAAAAAGCTGTCACAATCAGAAAAGCAACTCATCATTAGGCTTAAAAAAACAACACAAACCCAACAAAGAGATAGCAAAAAACATCAGGTGTGGCCAAAACAATTGTTTGGAACATTCTAAAAAGAAAGAACACAACAGTGAGCTCAGAAACACCGAAAGACCCAGAAGACCATGGAAACAACTGTGGTGGATGACCAAAGAATTCTTTCCCTGGCAAAGAAAACACCCTTTATAACAGCTGGACAGATCAAGAACGCTCTCCATGCATATCAGAGTCAACAATCAAGAGAAAACTACACCAGATTAAATACATACGGTTCACCACAAGATGTAAACCATTAGTGAGCCTCAAAAACAGGAAGGCCAGAGTTCTAAAAAAGCCTTCACTATGCTGGAAAAACATCCTATGGACAGATGAGTACAAGATCAACTTGTACCAGACTAAAGGAAAAAGAAGGAGTATGGAGAATGAAATGATCTGCTTATGATTCTAAGCAGTGAAGCATGGTGGAAGCAGTGACATGGCTTAAGCATATATGGCTGTCAATGGAAACTGGTTTTCTTGTATTCACAGTATTGACATTGTGACTGCAATAGCAACCAAAGAGTTTTGAAGGGTCAGAAAGTGAATGTTATGCAATGGCCAAGTCAATCATCTGACCTGAATCTGATTGAGCATGCATTTCTTTTGCTGAAGACAAAACTGAAGGGAAAATGCCCCAAGAACAAGCAGGAACTGAAGACTGTGGCAGTAGAGGCCTGGCAGGAGAACCACCAGAAATTAAACCCAGCGTCTGATCATGCCTATGTGTTCCAGACTTCAGGCTGTAATTGACTGCAAAGGATTTGTAACCAAGATGAAAAAGATTTGATTTATGATTATTATTCTGTCCAATTACTCTTGGACCCTTAACAAGTGGGAAGCACATATGCAAACTGTTGTAATTCCTACCGTGTTCACCTAAATACACTCAAATTAAAGCTGACAGTCTGCAGTAAAAGCACATCTTGTTCGTTTCATTTCAAATTCATTGTGTTGGTGTACAGAGCCAAAAATGTTAGAATTGTGTCGATGTCCAAATATTTATGGATCTAACTGTATAAGTTTAACAGTGTAATCAGAAAGCAGAGTATTTCATGATCATCCATTTATAATGATTGTTAAGTAAATTTCTGTCATACCAAAAATAGGTTGCGTTTGAGAATCAAATGTCTGTTACTGTAATCTGATACTTTTTCTTTATACAATTAAACTTAAATGTTTGATTAATGAGATAATGGCATAAATATACAATTTGATTCACTGAAGTGTGCTTGTATTACATAAAGTTCTAAAACTCAGTCTAAACAAATTTAAGGAATAAACGCATCTTTATCTTTTTATTAAACATGATTGGTGTTGATGGGCCTTTAAAGCAATAGTTTATGCAATAACTTAATAATTCTGTCATTCACTCACCATCTACTTGTTCCAAACCTGTTTGAGTTTTATTTCTTTTAAAGGTTTGAAACCACTTTTGAGTGAGTAAATAATTACTACATTTTACAATCCTTTTAACAACGTCTGTTTCTAGATCCCCTCTACACTTATTTTTCAATTATTGTGCTGTAAATACAAAACAATACAGTACAACACCTTAATTTAGCTTTTCTTAAGCACAATTTGAATTGTGCATTAATAGTTTGCCTCTTTGAGAGTTGATTGCTTTGGCTGCGATCCCAATTCTGGCAGGAGTTCTGATGTCAAGAGAGAGAAAAACGCAACATCTGTGGTCTGCAACAGTTATTGTACTTCCAAAAATGGGAGCAATCCATATACAGAAATAGACAGAGAATATTTCAAGGCTGGACTGGATTGTTTGCAGTTTGGATGGTTTACTGAAGAATCAGAACAATTAGAAAAATGACGCAAAGCAGTTTTTTCTGCTCAAGCATGCCTGTACAATGGTTTGCAGAATGAATGGCTCATTCACCCAAAATTAAAAACTCTCGTGTTGTTTCGAACCTGTTTGACTTAATAGTAAACTCAAAAGCAGATACTGTAAAACATTTGCCCACACAATGAAAGTCACTGGGGGCCAGTGGGTAACCTTCTTTATAATGCATGGGCAAAGAACTTCTTTCAATGTAATTAAATAGATTTCTTTTAAATACTGTTCATTGTTATAATCCATTCACTAGATTTTTCAAATAATAAAGTTTTTCATTTTTTTTAGAAACACGGCAGCAAGCCTATCACTAGTGCTACAAAATGTAATTAACAAACTTTAATTTATCAAGATATCTTGAGGGAAAGAAGTATCATAGTTTCCTGTAAGACAAGTTTGGAGCATTAAAGGTGCAGCATGAAAGTGTGACACCCAATGGTTGAACTCGGTATTGCAAACTGGTTTAAAACACAATCAAGTGCAGGTTGCTAGGACTGACGACACCAATAGCAGTGTGTCTGACTGTCTAGCCTAAAGGCTGATTTAAACCGTTTTCTAATAAAAGCACTGGCACATGATAGAAGGAATATTTTCCATATTAAAATATCCATGGATATATCCATATCCATAGTTTTTGTTCCAACCAACTCCTGAATATATATTTAGAAACGGCTTCCGTTTCTTGCAGCTGAACAGAAAACTGACAATGATCACCTCAGGTAGACCTATCATTTTGTCATGGACGCACACTTTGAGTGTTTCTTGACTGGATTAATAAAATTACCAGTTTTCCACCAAGGCAACCCAGGGTGCTGAAATATAATTGGCCTAAACTGGCATTGGGCAGGTTAATGACCAAAACAAAGACAGACGTTCCGGTGCGCAAATTTTTAAAGCAGAATATCTGACTTTAAAACAAGTAGGTTCACTTGGCATGTTTCTTACATTTCTGCAAACATATATGGTATTTTTATGCTTTACAAAAAGTCAAAAACTTTCATACAGCATCTTTAATATGTATTTGTATATATGGTGATTTAGATTTACTAAAAATAATAAAGTGGTAAAATTGTAAGTGCATAATAATTAATGAATATACCTATAATAAACTTCTGACATATAATAATATTAATAAAGCATTTCCTAAATAATTTATCTAATATACACAATATTGACCATGGTGTTACTCTTGACTAAAACAAAAATAAAACTAAATATCCGTTTAACCTTACATAAATAAAAAGAAGAAAAATAATAAAAACTCCATAGAAGCCTAATAAATATTTAATTACAAAACCAAACAAAATACAACGAAATAGTTCAAATATCTTCTTCCGTGTTCATGGAAGAAAAAGTAAATCAGAATTTTATTTTTGGGTGAATCATCCCTTTGAATTCCTATCAGTCTGAAACATTGTTTACTCTCTTTTCTCCCTCTTCCAAAATTGCTTTAACAAATCAGTGTCAAATGTGGCAATGCCTTAAAAAGCTCCATTTACCAAGTAAACAACAGAAGAAAATGAGAAAAAGGATTATTTAAAGAGAAACCTCGAATTTTAGAAGAGTTTGGGATGATCTGTAGTTCAAGGCAAAACATGAAAAACTGCAAGCTGGACTCCATGAGAGGGAGGCACAGACCTAAGGATGTAGCAAAAAGGCTTGCTTGCACACAGGACAAAATCTGGGAATGGAAAACACAGATTGAAAAAGGAGAACCAAGAGAGATGGCAAAGAGAGAGTAAGATCGAGCCTCAATCAATCCCAAGCTTCCTATTCCCAGCACTCAATCCCATAGTGAGGGCCATGCTGATGTTTTATTGATGGAAGAGAATTCCGGCTGCACATGTACCCTCTACATAATTCATGATGCCAGCATTAGGGCCTGCCTGCCTGCAGAGAGATGCGTGTGTGGAAATGTGAGAGAGTGTTTGTGTGTTTGCAACTGTACGCGTATGGCAAGGATAAGCAGGGTGAAGTGGGAATGTTTTCCCAAATATATTCCTTAAAAATAATGAGTGCAAAAGAACTTCATCCCTTTGGTGTGATGGTGTGAATAATAAAAGGCTTTCAGTGGCTTTGTTGATTAGTTAAATGTCAAAGTACCATTAGTTTGGTACCGTTTATTAATTTAAAATATTTGAAGTTAAAATTGATTTTAAATGTTCTTTTATAATTTATCACAGTGGCCATACATAAGAATGTTTAAGTATTAAAGGGGTAGTTCACCCCAAAATGGCAATTCACATAATTTAAAGTACTTATCCTCCACTTGTTCCAAACCTGTTCGAGTTTCTTCCTTCTATTAAGGACAAAAGAGCATATTTAGAAAAATGTTAAAAACCTGTAATCATTGACTTCCATAGCATTTGTTTTGTGGAAGACAATGGTTATAGGTTTTCAGGTTTCTTTAAAGACCTTCTTTTGTGGTTTAAAACCACGTAACGGAGAGTAAACAGTGAGTAAATTTTTATTCTTGGGTGCACGGCTTGTAACAACTTTTATGAAAACGTAAAGGAGTTCGGATCAACTGGTCACACTGGAGTTGTAATCTAACTAGGGATGTCCCGATCAGGTTTTTTGCCCTTGAGTCTGAGTCATTTGATTTTGAGTATCTACCGATACCGTCAGGCAATCCCAAGTTCACATATCTCACGGTTTGCTATGGCAATGTTGTCGTGATCAACGCAATAAAACCTCCAGATCTCAGACATACTCGCGTTTTCCGCTTCAAGCTGCTTCCATGTTCTACTTTGCCAGCATTTAACCAATAGCGTCTCTATGTTGCCGTTTTTTTGTGTGAAGTCAAGAAAGAGGTCTAACTTTCTGCCACCGCATAACTATTAATTCGATTTCCGATCACGTGATCGGATCTGGACATCCCTAAATCTAACTATACATTATTAGTATTTGTTTAGTTAGATTACCACTCCAATATGTTTGCTATCTATAGGTGTTAAAAATCGCTCTTACATACATTGTTGCGACAATATTCAATTGTGGTGTTCATAGCCTACAGTGCATCTGGAAAGCACTTCACTTTTCCACATTTTTTTATGTTACAGCCTTATTCCACATTGGATTAAATTAATTTTTTTCCTCAAAATTCTACACACAATACCCCATAATGACAATGTGAAAAAAGATTTTTTTGAAATTGTCGCAAATTTATTTAAAAAAACCTGAAAAAAAAAAAAATAAAAAAAATAAAATCACATGTACATAAGTATTTACAGCCTTTGCCGTGAAGCTCTAAATTGAGCTCAGGTACATTCTGTTTCCACTGATCATTCTTGAGATGTTTCAGCAGCTTAATTGGAGTTCTCCTGTGGTAAATTCAGTTGATTGGACAAGATTTGAAAGGCATACACCTGTATATATAAGGTCCCAGGGTTGACAGTGCATGTCAAAGCACAAACCAAGCATGAAGACAAAGAAATTGTCTTTAAACCTCAGGAGACAGGATTGTCTCAAGGCACAAGACTGGGGAAGGTTACAGAAAAAGTTCTGCTGCTCCGAAAGTTCCAATGAGCACAGTGGCCTCCTCCATCCGTAAGTGGAAGATGTTTGGAACCACCAGGACTCTTCCTAGAGCAGGCCGGACATCTAAACAGAGTGATCGGAGGAAAAGGGGCTTAGTCAGGGAAGTGATCAATAACCCGATGGTCACTCTGTCTGAGCTTCAGCGTTCTTCTCTGGAGAGAGGAGCCACTCCATGCCTGGAATTTGCCAAAAGGCATCTGAAGGACTCTCAGACCATAAGAAACAAAAGTCTCTGGCCTGAAGAGACTAAAATTGAACTCTTTGTGGAGTGAATGCCAGGCATTACAATTGGAGAAAACCAGGCACCACTCATCACCCGGCTAATACCATCCCTACAGTGAAGCATGGTGGTGGCAGCATCATGATGTGGGGATGTTTTTCAGCAGCAGGAACTGGAAGACCAGTTGGATAGAGGGAAAGATGAATGCAGCAATGTACAGAGACATCCTGAATGAAAACCTGCATTAGCCAGAGCCCAGACCTAAATCCTATTGAACATCTCTGGAGAGGTCTGAAAATGGCTGTACACCGTCGCTTCCCATCCAACCTGATGGAGCTTGAGAGGTACTGCAAAGAAGATTGGGCAAAAATTCCCAAAGACAGGTGTGCCAAGCTTGTGGCATCATATTCAAAGACTTGAGGCTGTAATTGCTGCCAAAGGTACATAGACAAAGTATTGAGCAAAGGCTATAAATACTTGTACTGTACATGTGATTCTTCAGCTTTTTCCACATTGTCATTATGGGGAATTGTGTGTAGAATTGAGAAAATAAATGAATTTAATCCATTTTGGAATAAGGCTGAAACATAACAAAATGTGAAAAATAAAGCACTATGACTTTCCAGATGCACTGCATGTAGGTTACATTTAATAACTCTTTTTACGTGTAAATGTTTAAGCAAACGATAACTTTGAACACTCAGATAGTAAAAAAGTGACCGACTTTAGTTGTGTTTCCAAGTTGTGGGAATGCTTAAATAGTAGAGAGCATTTGATGAGGAGCTAACGTGGATGCTTATGTCATAAGAAACATTGATCCACATCAGTGGTGTAAAGTAACAAATACTCAAATTATCGTAATTGGTAGTTTTTCTCAGGAATTGTACTTTACTAAGTACTTTAAACTTTTTTTTTTTACTTTACTAAGGTTAAAAATGTGTACTTTTGCTGTATCTGTACTTTTACTCCACTATTTTCCTTCCACCTGCAGTCACTACTTTATTTTGCTTGCCTGTGGAGATTGGCTAAGTAGAAAAAAGTCCTGTAATTCGTACAATTAATTTGCACTCATAAATGTTACTATTTTATATGTAAAAATTACACAGGGTATGTTTACATGGACACCAACAATCCGATTTTAATATGATTAAGACAACACTCCGATTAAGAGTCTACCATGAACACAGCAATTTTTGATTAATTTAATCCAATTAAGGTCATAATCAAACTAAACAAGAATCAAATTAAGACATGTGGAGTATGCCGATTTTAGTCACATTATTGAAGTGCAGTACAGACATGTAAACACCGCAATCAAACTATTACCATCATGTAGGATTTTTTTTAAGATCTCGTTTGTCATGGGGGCCATGCATAAAATGTTCATGAATGAAAGTGAAAACGGCCAACTGCAGTTCAAGTCGACAAATTAAAAATGAAACACCTGAAATTACATGAAACTCCAGAGGAAATTTGGATAGTGTGGTGACACAATGGCATTAATCGAATTATGTACTATAACATATAAAACAGGATCATGAAAGAAATATTCAAAAAGCAACTCAGGTAAACAGTTTAATCATATTAATGTCTTATTCAGATTAAGGCAAATAATTCCATTACTGATGTCTATGTAAACATAGTAACTGACCAAGTTTAATAAGATAAATAGTTTTTCACCCCAAAAATTTAAGTTCTATCCATCTTTGTTGTATACAACCTTTTTTCTGTCAGAACACAAATCACAGAGGTTTTCAACTTTATCCTTGCTCTTCCATGCTGTATAATGAGGAGCACAGATACATCGTCTATAACAGCACTACTATATAAAATAAGAAGAGTAAATTTAGATCTCATGCCATCTTTCCCTTTTAATAAAGCATTAACAAAACTTTGAAGATGATGAATTTACGCCAACAAATGCCAATGCCTGAAAATGAATGCGCTAAATCTTACCGATTTACAACACAGCAGATTGATGTTGCACAGAGCGAAATCTGAAGCTAAATGATCTCTTAAACAGCAGTTGCAGTCACCGGTCAACACAATTTAATTAGCTACAGGGGAAACAGCTGTTTAACATTAGCAACCACTGCTTTTGGTGAGTAATGGCAAAATTAGTACATTTTCCCCACCGCAATTATTTGATATGCTGAGGTTGACAGGTGTGCTATAATGGAGTTTCACATTTGTATGTTTCAAAGGCTCCCTCCACAATAGCAGTTGCCATAGTAACTTATTAAGATCCACTCCAGAGCGATGTCCTGACCTAACTAGATCCAGAAATTTGAAGTAGAACATCATAGATGGAGGAAAATAAAAAAGAATTAAAGAAAGTCTATTTTCAGGTGCTATTTTGAAAATGCATTCGCGCAAATAAATGGTTTATTAGGAATTATTATATTGTAAAACACAAACCTGCCTATCAGTATGTTTATTGCTAGCAGAAAAAAAACTAAATAAAGATTGATAAAGTGTTGTTTTTGAAGAATTGCTGTAATAAAATGATAGAGCGTGCTTTACAGCATACAGTAATACTGCTTCAGGGAGTTACATAAAAGTCTACAGGGACAAGTTCTGTAGGGAGAGGAGGACAGTAATTAAATTAGAAAATATAAAAGAAATGGCCCAGATTTAGCCGCTTTACCTCACAGTTTAGCTCAGGGGACAGGAGGGATCTTCCTTTGTTTCATTCTTCCTTATAGCAGCTATTTCACCTCTTTTGTAATTTCTCTCCCCCTCTTCAGGAGGAAAAACAGCACAAGGTAAGAGAAGAAAGTAGGTCGGTGGCTGTGAATTGATTGATGTGGTGTGGCTTAAGTCTGGTTTTCATACAGCCACTTAAATCCCCCTCATCATTCTTCATTCTAGCAGAGACTTTCTAAACATTTATATTCGGTTATGCAATTAAAATGTACAGCACATTTGGCTACATCAGTAGAAAGAGGCTTCAGTGATTGTGTAGACCATCGTCACAAAACGTCTGCGCAATATGTACAGATGAGTGTGTGGGTTTCCATGTCAGCATTTTAGTACCCGTCTGATTATTATTTTTCTCTCAGGTACACTTGGCCCTCCATGTCGTAAAGCTGCAGTAATTCACTCATGATGGTCTCAATTTGAGCCTTGGTGATGTCTGCACAAACAACCTGCAAAATGAAGCACAAAACGTCAATGCGGAGCCCAGAGTTTAGCCCACCTGCATGCTATTTCTGAGATGACTTCTGAATATTAGTTTTGAGGCAATTAATAATAGAATCTAGTCACATTTAGATGTGTTCATTTTGAAAGTCCGTAAAACAGCTGCCAGGGTTTCAGACTGCATCTAAATGTTTAAATGCAGCTAAAAGAAAATATAGTTTCTTGGTAATATCTGATTAGAGGTTACAGTGGTGCCGCTACCAATTTGCCTGGCAACTGATGAACAGCCATTTTTGGTTACAAAACATCTGAACAAAACTGTTTAAAAATGCACCATGCAAACTATATTTAATCCTGCTAGAATCCTGTGAACCACAGCAAATGGCACAATAAAATTAAAAATCATGGACAAATATATAAATTATTGATTTAAAGTGGCTGATACACACATCTACACTTCAATTTTTAATACATGTATTTAAAAATATTTGGGTATTTTGAGAGCTTGAGGAAAGCGTAATTCGTGGTAAATGATGACATCGTTTGCAGAAATATTGGTTAATTGTTAATTGATACTCATAAAATTGCAGACAGATTAAATGTAATTTGAAAAGGGGTGTTTTTGTTCATTTGTATTTATATACTTCGGGCTACTTTTGCTGTAAGAAATAACACAAAAATATTGTTGCTTTTTACCATAGTAGTTTGAAATGCATATTTTACTTCTGGTTATGATATACAAATATATGATAATATGGAAGGCTAAATGTTCATTTAAAAAAATACATTTAAACTAAATTACATCCAGTTGAAGTCAGAATTATTAGCCCCCCTGAATTATTAGCCCCCCGTTTGATTTTTCCCAATTTCTGTTTAATGGAGAAAAGATTTTTTTTCTCAACACATTTTTAAATATAATAGTTTTAATAACTCATTTCTAATAACTGATTTATTTTATCTTTGCCATGATAACAGTAAATAATATTTGACTAGATATTTTTCAAGACACTTCTATACAGCTTAAAGTGACATTTAAAGGCTTAACTAGGTTAATTAGGTTAACTAAGCAGGCTAGGGTAATCAGATGGTTTGTTCTATAGACAATTGAAAAAAAAATCTATAGCTTAAAGGGGCTAATAATTTTGACCATAAAATGTTTTTTTTTTTAATTAAAAACTGCTTTTATTCTAGCCGAAATAAAACAAATAAGATGTTCTCAAGAAGAAAAAATATTATCAGACATACTGTAAACATTTCCTTGCCCTGTTAACCATCATTTGGGAAATATTTTAAAGGAATAAAAAAATA
Organism: Danio aesculapii; assembly: GCF_903798145.1. Lineage (NCBI taxonomy): Eukaryota > Metazoa > Chordata > Actinopteri > Cypriniformes > Danionidae > Danio > Danio aesculapii. The sequence continues at coordinate 41,442,339 of NC_079457.1, forward strand.
AATAAAAATAAATAAATCAAAGGGGGGCTAATAATTCTGACTTCAGCTGTACATTACAATTACGTTCAAATCCTGAAGCTGCTGTCAAATGAGTTATTTTAAGAGGTATAACTTTTAACATCAATATTTTTTACATGGGTGGTGCTCCCAAATTAGGTGCTTGCTCCACCATCTGTAGAATGCTCTCAAATGCTAGTCTAGAGCCCTGACCCTGGCTAAATTTTAACCTAACATTTCTAATTGAAATAGGTGACAGCAAAGGGTTCAAAATCAGAGTGAGACATGTTACATTCTATGAACATAATATAAATGTTTGTCATTTAATAAATGCTTGTCAGTAATGAGGTTAAAATCTTCCATTTTTATATTTACAGTGTGAAGAGACAACATCATACAGTACAAGTATACAGTGGAAAACAACTGCAGAAAATAATTTGTGTCCCACAATAATTTATCAAATGAAAGCATTAACTGAAACAAAGTAATTATACATTCCTAGGACAAATATAACAAAAAAGTGAGAAAGAAAATACCTGTGTGACGAAGTTTTTAAAAATGTAAACTGTACATTACTTTTATATTTTTAATCGTTAATTTATTTTTTATTTATCGAGTAAGCCAACTAGAAATAACGTAATATCACTTGATCATTTGACCTATTTATTAGCTTGACCTCACCTTATAACATATTTGAGTCCATGTTGACCCAGAAAAGATCATTTAAAATATTTACTTTTAATTTTATTTTATATAGATACATTTCTATCTTTTGTTTAATGCATTTTATACTCATCATTTTGGACCCAGGTATGCATGAAGGTATCAGTCAATCAATCAATCAAACAAACAAACAAACAAACAAAAATATGTAACATTTTGCTTTTCCTTTGCCTTACCTATTGACAAATTACAGCAGCTTCAAAATAACACTTTTTCACCCAAAAGTAAGATCTAGGCAAATACAATAAAGTTATAAATCAAAGCAATATAATTATTCATTCATTTTCCTTCAGCTTAGTCCCTGATTTATCAGGGGTCACCACAGCAGAATGAACCGCCAACTATGTTTTACACAGCAGATGCCTTTTCAGCTGCAACCCAGTAGTGGGAAACACCCAAACACCAGAGCACGGTGAGAACATGTAAACACCACAAAGAAATGCCATCTGGCCAAGTTGGGACTCGAACCAGCGACCTTCTTGCTGTAACGCAACAGTGACTACTTCCAAGTAACCATGCCGCCAGTGCAATTAAATTAAATTAAAATTAAGTGTAATTCTCAGATTACAGGTTCTTATAGACTTAATAAAATGATTAAGTCAAATAAAACCTCTTATCAATATTGAAAAAAAGTTCATTTATTGTAGTTTTTTGTGCGCAATTAATTTTGATGAATAAAAAAAGTTAGTTGACCAAAATAATACAGTAAATACAATGTAATGCAAATATATTTTCACTGATTAATGGGACATTGCTAATTATATAACGTATGATTTCAGTTGAAAAATAATAAAGGTTCCTTGGGTCAAAATGCATCTTGAATGCTAAATTAATATTCAATGATCATTCACTACGAGGGTATTAGACCATTTTAATACACCAATACTGATAACATTAAAAACTCATATGACCACTGAGGATAATTTTCCCAATATTGCACACAAAAATTGATATCTATTTGAACTGATCACTTTGAATCTGATTGACTTCAAATTGATTGATTTATGCAATAATCGTAATGAATTTTTCTTTTTGGCATAAGCCTGATATACTCAGTTCCTGTTCTAAATAAAGACTCTACATGTTAGTCAGACGTTCTCTTCTTACCTAAAATATGATTATTTCCCAGAACAAAATATAATGGATACCAGGAATTATGCTGAAAGCTTCTATGAACATTTAGAAGAATTAATTGTTATTAAAGCTAGAATATAACTACTATTAAACTCTGTTCTAGGAAAATGAAGTCATTCAAGTGGCTTTAAGAGCCCTTTAAAGATTTTTTTTTTTTGGTCGTTTTTTTAAATACTACTTAGGGGTGTCACCAAGGGAACGCAACTAGTGTGCAAGACAATGCCATTTTTCTCAGACCAGGCAGCAACCGTTAGGTGCTCCTATTGCCATGGGAACAACTTCCAGCACTCTAAAGGTTACTGCAATCGTACTGCTATTGATGCCTGATCCGACCCTGGCATCAGTAAGGCTCAAACTAGTCAATGTTCAGGCTTGGTGACTCAATGCAGGCACAGCAGGACATTTTATTTTTCTCCACATAACAGTGTAAAAGTCCTACCTGCCACCATTCTAGTTCTCCTCTGGGGAGCTGCACTCCATATGTCTGGAGAGCAAGATAGAGGGCGGTGAGGGCGAGGTGTTGAGGCCGATGGCGGACACACACAGAGCCATGGTAACTGTCTTTTAATACAGCCAGAGCTGTCTCTGCAATGGGGGTTCGAGACCAGGCATGGCGGTTCAGGAGACTTCTTACGGAGAGCAGGTAGTGCAGCAGATACTGGGACACAGTGAGAAGTTTGTTAGAAGAGGTAAAACTGTTGTGAAGTAGAGTATTAACTGAAAAGAGTTAGTGAGAGTAAAGTTGCAGTGACTACAGTGCACCACACACATTGACTTTACTTGGGTGGGCCGCCCAGGTATATTAACGGCCGTACAAGTATATTTGGTGACATTTATTTTTTTATTACAACCATCCTTTTACCCTTTTTTTGTATGCGCCCAATAGCCAAACATCCGCGATCGATTAACCAGTGAAAACACATTCTCTCGCCCTACACATTTCCTACTTCTTGTTGTGTGTAGGCGAGAACTGTCAAGACTCCCATAGACAATCTCCCGAGCTCTGCAGAGACCCACAGAGACGTGCTTTTTTAAGATTTAAAAATGTGTCCGGCCTGGGTTTCTAAATCTCCTAAAATGTCCAGGATTCGGCTTTTGGTTTCGCTTTCTAAAGTCATCGTTTGTTGGTTAATTGTATGTGTTTTTGCATTACATTTTTACTTTAAACCTGTTTTACGCTCGCAGCGGACAGCGCTTGCACAGCCGCAAGAGTGAGAGAAACATTAAATAATTAATTCTTTGATCTAAGCGACTCAGATAAACTTTTCTATACACACAGAGAGGACGAAATTACATCTACTTTGGCTGCAGAATATTTGTACATCGTTAAAAATGATTAATTAACTCATTTGCCTTATTTAATCTACACTTTTTTGCTTGTAATTATTATACTTTTCAGAAACTTTGTCTGTTTTCATTCCATAATGTCATTTATTCCTCATTTACTGTATATTTTTGTAATTTGATAATGGTGATATATTACATATTTTATACATATCTAACATGCTTTGGTAATACTGTACAAAATGTCAGCAGCACATTTTACATTTCAGTGGGTGCACATGGCTCCTGAATAGAAGAAGTAAAACAAATAGTGGATTTCTTTTTTATTTCAACAGTATTTTTTTACTGTAACCCGTTGAAAAGAAAAAAAGTGTATAACAATGGTACAATTAACAAAAATATTGCTAAAAATCACTTTTTTGTTGCATGTAGGCAACAATGTGCCATGGGTAAAAGGTGTGTTTCAATCCCGCTACCACCACAAGTGTATTTCAAACCTGTGGGAAGCACTGGACTAATTTATTAAATGAGAAGAACGAAAGTAATAAACTGATAGAGTTTCTGTACTGTGCATAAAGACATTTCAGTCAGTGATACTATTTTAAAACTGTGTTATTTTAGTATTAGTGGCATATTTTATTTCGTTTTAAATGATAGTTTGGGTTTTTGTGCATATGTTAATTTTTGAGAGTATGCTCATATTTGAGATCAAAAATATTTAGTTTTGGTGCACTGTGTAAAACCCACAAATTTTTACTAAAATTTTGTTGCCACCTGTGGGGGAAACCAATTATCAATACAAGATTAAAAAATAATAATAATATTCATTCATTCATTTTCGGCTTAATCCCTTTATTAATCAGGGGTCGCCACAGCGGAATGAACCACCAACTTATCCAGCATATGTTTTTACACAGCGGATGCCCTTCCAGCTGCAACCCATCACTGGGAAACATCCATATACACTCATACACTACAGACAATTTAGCTTACCCAATTCACCTATAGCACAAGTTTTTGGACTTGTGGGGAAACAGGACCACCCGGAGGAAACCCACGCGAACACGGGGAGAACATGCAAACGCCACACAGAAATGCTAACTGACCCCGCCGGGGCTCGAACCAGCGACCTTCTTGGTATGAGACGATTGTGCTACCCACTGCGCCACCTTGCTGCCATAATGATATTATAAATATAATAACATCTAAAAATACTACTACTAACGTTTTATAATTACTACCTAATAAATGAGTTAAATTTGTTTTAAGCTTGTAACTTAAATAATTCAACTACTTAAGTTGATCAATTTTATTTAAAAATTCATATTTTCAGTTTTTTTTCAACAGTTTTAATTTGTAATACTACCTCTGCTTTAAAAAGTACACATGGGAAAAACACACCTTTTTAATAATTATTTTCACAAAAGCAGTTCTTTCTATAAAAAAAATTCACAAAAGTAGTTATTATTATTGTAAAATCATTGAAGCTCACATTCTTAAAACAATTCAAATTGTATCGTTTTGCACTCAAGACATATAATACATTAAACAGACTACAGAATACATCAGATTTTAAAAATAGCAAACAACTACAGGCATTACCTTGTGTGGATGCTCAAAGGTCACTTGAAAGTTCAGCTGTCGAAGGATGAGGAGCTCACATTGCACAATACTGTCCCTTAACTCCCAGAACTTCCCATTCAGTTCCAGTGGTTCACTATCAGGGTGAAAATACCTGGATCAAAGAAAACACACAATTGAGATAATATTCATGGACTCTGAGTCTACACTGCTACCAATAAACCTTCTGCTACCTGTGACAGACATTGATGATATCTCTGGTCCTGAGATGCTGCTCTTCCACTTTGCCTGCGAGGTAGATGGCAGACATGGCTACTAGATAAGGCTCGTAGATCTGCAAACTGGCAGACTGGAAGAACCTGTGATACAGCACACATGCAGTAGCCATGGGCACAGATCTCATGCCCAGCTTCACCCCTACACATGTGCAAAATATGAGATAAACTCAGTCAGAAGGAAGAATCCACCGAGCAGCCGCAGTATCACGATACATTTCTTAAAGTTGTTTAATATAAAAAACCTAGTCCAACATATATTTCATAAAAAATGAAAATACCCGTCTCCGTGATAAAGCGACAAACTCTGAAGTGTGTTTTGGAGTATTCCACATCTTCAGCACTTCTTCTGCCTCTCGCTTCATTGGCAGCTACAGATGTTGACGCATGCGCACTCATTTTACGTCGTGCAGCAGACTGCTTCGTTTCAAAGCGCGTTTATAAGTTACATTGCTTGTATTAAATTCGTTTTAAACGTTACATGCACTTCTTTAATATTAGTCGCTTGTACAACCGTGGGCACGTAAATTGTGATTTTTCTTCTGCGGATCGTTCGGCATTCCACTCAGAGCTTTAGTTGTCTACAGCGCCTCCGATGTCTGGGAAGAAGACATAAGTATATATTATTGGAGATGGCAGATAATTAATCAAGTCAAAAATGTTTTATTCAGCTGTATACGAGATTATTTAAAATATTGTTTTTGATACGGCGTTATTTTAAACTGCCAAATAACTTATGTGAGTCCTGTGTCCGGTCTCCTGCGGTAAAACTGTATTTTTACCCCTGATATTTTGAGAGGTTGCTAGGAGACCACTGCCAACACAGCCGTGAGGAAACATGTCGACAGGTTACTCTGCAAACCAGGTGCTGAAACTGTCGTTTTTCTACTTATTTTATTGCATGTATACGGTTGAGTTAAGTTATATTTACTTATATTTAACCTTATGGTGATTGTTGCAGTTTGAAAGCGCTTTTAAGTCGCAAAAGCTCCAGAACTGGACCATCCCAAAACAATTCAAAGAGGTAAGTTAACGTTAACTCAGCCAATCTCATTGTAATGTTAAAAGCATTTAACGTTAAATTAACATGAACTGTTTATGAAAATGTCTGCAAAATATCGTATTACCTTCACGTTTCTTAAACTGTAAATGTAACGTTAACGTTACTACTTTCTTTTAAATTTCCTAACTAACGTAACATATTTTACTATTTACAGTTGTTTGGAAATACTTACAGTAAGTTAAACAATAAATCAAAGTCCCATTACGGTATCATATTTACAATAATGATTTACGTACATAAGAAGCATATTAAAAACAAGTAAAGTGTCTGCTATTTTGTTTCTATAAGACAAATAGATAAGTAAAATAAATGTAATAGTGCTATACGCCATGACAGAAATGTTTAGCCTACATACTTCAGGGCTCATACGGTCATGGAAAACCTGGAAAAGGCATGGAATTTTGACATAGAAAAGTTTTGGAAAATCTGAAAGACCCACAAAGTTTTGGAAAAGTCATGGAAAACAGATATCTGTATACTTGAATATAGGTTAGTTGTCTTTTCTAATTTTCTGTCCTTGGCCAATCACATACTGTCACATTATTAGTGCGGCGTAAGCATTATCTAAATCAATTTTACATAGATATAAATATAAGCTGACACCAAATGATTTTATGAAATGCTGTAATAAATTTTAACATGTGTTGTTTGTTTTACCACGCATATTATGTAGACATTGCATGAAACATTAGGTCATGAAAATGTACTTGAAAGTCTTGGAAAAATCATGGAATTTTAGTACTAAAAATGTGTATGAACCCTGATACTGAAAAATAAGAATGATTCTGACCTGCATATAAACGAAAAAGTGGTTACACTAAATGTTAAACAGTTTTTAATCTAATGTATGATGGGTAAATATTACACTTATATAGTTAAGATGCTTAAAAATCACTTGTCTTTGACCCTTTTCCATTAATCGACACATTTATACCAATTGCACTGTGTGGAGAGAATTACCCCAACCACTTCATATTACAAATACTTGTGCTTGGTCTATTTACTTTCTTTTTATTTTAAAGAGACCATCAGCAGCAGAAGGCTACACTACATTTATAGCCACAGACCGTGGCCACCTTCTACCTGGTGTACAAACAAAGGTTCGTTGCGAACATTTGCTTAAGCTGAATGAAATTTAAACAAATTACTGTGCTTAAAACGTTTACATTGCTATTTCTTTATTAGCATCGAAGTGCGTGGCCAGCATTCCAAGGCACATGGGATTTACCTCGTCGTATTCCTCCTGTTTCCATGAACCCCACTGCTCGCTCACAAGTGGGCCAGGACCGCCTCAGGACCTGGGGGCAGATGAAAATCACAACAAAGCAGCCTCACGAGGCCCCTGGGGACAGTCAGGCTATAAACAGAAGCTCTCATGATGTGGTGGGTATTTAATATCTCCAGCTTTCGCTCACCGGCCATGTTTGTTAGGTACACGTAATGTGAATATCCTCCTTAACAACGAGCCAAAAGTGCTCTATTGGATTGCGATGTGGAGGCCATTTGAGTGTAACAAACTCATGGTCATGTTCAAGAAGATCTGACTTTTGTGATATGACCTGTTATCCCCACTGGAAGGTAAGCTGTGGCATTTAGACAGTGCTTGGTAAAGAAAATTGTCAACACCATTACATTATACCAATAAAAACCAAACAGATCATCTAAATGCTGTAACAGAAATCAAGCCGATCAGACCAGGCTTCTAATCTTCTGTTGACCAGTATTGGTGAGACTAAGAATTGTAGCCTCAGTTTGCTGTTTTTAGCCGACAGGAGCATCACAGCACACATCACTGCTTTTCTGCTGTTCATCTGGTTCAAGGTTTGACGTGTTGTGAATTCAGAAATGCTCCTTTACTGACCTTGGTTGTAACAAGTGGTCACTTCAGGTGCTGTTGTCTTTCTATTAACTGAACCAGTCTGGTCACTCTCCTCTGATCTCTGGCATCAACAAGGCATCTTCACCCACTTAACTTCTGATCACTGGATATTTTCTTCTTTTCAGACCATTCTCTGTCAATTTTAGAGATGTTTGTGCATGAATATGCCGAGAAATACTCAGACCAGCTTGTGTGACACCTATACATTTAAAAGTCCCTTAAAAGTGTTAGTTCACCCGAAATTTAAATTCTGCTATGGATTACTCACCATCATGTTCTTCTAACCATCTGACACCTTCTCTTCATTTTCCTAACACAAATCGAATCTAAGAGCTTCCTCATCCTCCACAGACATCAACAGACCAGAAACATTCAAAGTCCAGAAAAAAACATAAATCAACAATCAAACCAAACCAAATCAAACCAAAACATAATCAAAACATGCGACTTCAGTGGCTCAACTCTAGTATACGAAACTCCATGAACACTTTTGTGTGCCAAAAAAAACCCTATAAAATTACATTATGATTGCCTGTCTTATCTTACTTATCGGGTCATCAGGTTGTGACACTTGATTGCTCTTCTTTTAACTCTAATGGCAATATGTTGTACTGCTCATAGTAAGCACATTCAGAGGCAGCGGAGGAGTATACAATGGTAAACAGAGTAGTTTTTACAGTTTTTTGCCGCACAAAAGTGTTCTTGGAGCGTCATATGATTACAGTTGAACCACTGAATTGAGAAGTGAGTGACGTTTTTGATTCTTTTTCTGAACTTTAAATGTTTTGTGTCCATTGCTGTCTGTGGAGGATAATGAGGCTCTCAGATTTATTGTAAAATATCCTATTTTGTGTTCTGAAAAATAAACTCGGGGTATCGGAACAATATTTTAGAAAAAAATACCTTTTTGGTCTTTATTTGTCTTTCCTAACCAACAATACATATTTTGGTTGTCACCCTTATCTGACCCTTAGCTTTTCTTCCCCATACTGATGCTCAGTTTGAAGCAGATCATCCTGAGTTGCTGCCATGTAATTGGCTGAATAGATACTGAGTCTAAAGATGCAGTTGAACAGTTCAGGGCTCGCAAAATCTGGTAGCCCAAAGTCCTGTGGCTATTGTTTTTTCAGTCAGACTACCAAAATTTATCTAAACCCACTGGGCATGGTGTATATAGATTTTGGTAGTGTGATAGTAAAAACAATAGCCCCGGGACTTCATGCTACCAGATTTTGCGAGGCCTGCAATTGTACCTACTAAAGTGGCCAGCTAGCATGACTTAGTGTTGCAAAAAAAGAAAAGAAAAAAAAAAATGTAACTTTTTTTTTTTTAAACAATTCTAACCAATCAATATTCTCACAGGAAAACGTGGATCAGCCTGCTGAACAGTCAAAAATATCCATTGACCCAGATGAAAATCAACCAGAGAAGCCTAAATCACAGCATATCCAGGACCAGTCGAGACCAACAAGCCAGCAAGCCCAGCCTATCCCAGAAAACCTTAATGAAAACCAGTCTAGGCCAGCAAGTCAACGCAGCCAACAGGCTCCATCCAGACCAGCCACTCAGCAAAACCAAGCTGAATTCAGACCACCAACCCAGAACAGCAGACCAGCATCTCAGGAAAAATAACACCAATTATAATCAGATCCCCTGCAATGGCAGTTATAAAAGTTCTTCCATGAAATGGCATTACGTAAGTGCAACACTTCTTTGAAAAACACTTTTGCTTCCCCAGATATTATTCTCGCATTTCCGTTGATTTAGAACTGTGCTCTCAGATTGTGCATAACATGTGTCAGAACACATTAACTGAATTGTTTCATTGAAGCTAAAGCTGATTAATTTAATGGCTTTTGTATTGGATCTGCTTGAATGAAATGCTGTCAATGAATGAAATGCAGGGTCAAGTATTACTAGAAACAAAATCACACACAATCTGAATTGAATCATATTCTGTTTTTTAAATGATAAAAACGGCATAGATTTGAAATGTTTTTCTTTATTTGCTCAGTAATGAACACACACCTGTAAGCTCCTATAACACAACATCAGCTTGATTCACTAGTCGTCGGTTCATGTTTTTGGTGCTTGGAAGCAAATGATTGATTTTGGGAGCAGACACTGAAAGATTGTGGATGTAATGGTCCACATAAAAATGAAAACTCCGTCACCGTTTAATTAAAATCATGTCAACGCTAACCTCCTTCCATTTTCTCTGGAACATACAGTAAGGTATTATGATAATTGTGTCCATTTAATTAACAATTCGGATGCTCAGACTGTTTAAGATACCAACTTTTTGGTTCAGCTACAGGACATTATTCACACAGATTCAGAATGATAAGAAGTAATCGATGACAGAGTTTACTTTTTTTTCCCTCTAAACCAAGTTAGAAATAGCTTGTTAAGATGAAAGCCCAACACATTTCTCTCTCCTGTGATAAACGCAGAATAAACAGCTGTATGGTCATGTCACAATGTTGTCTACAGGTTTATTTAAAAGATCAATTTTAATATCTGTGGCAAACGCTAGTTTAACTCAGAAATGCAGAGCTTCTGAAGCTCTGTTATATACACACAGAACCAACAGTCATCATAGCCAAATTAATACACATTCAAATCAACAAATCAAAAGTTTTACCAAAATGACATGGCCAAAAAAAAAGGTTAAAACAATTCTCAAAATCTTAAGAGTGAGTCACATCTAAAATGTCTATACAAGACAAGCTAAAGATTAATAGGCATCAAACAGTTGAACACTGATGCCAAATATCTGATAGAAAATTATGTACTATATTAAATATATGATTCATATTTATGGTATACAAGGGTCTTGCAAAATACTAAGATGAAATATATTTACCTGCCACATGCATGTCGATTATTTACAAAAAGTTGAAACTTTTTGTAGTTTTAATAAAAGGCATGAAAAACAGAATGTTTTTTTAAATCTTATGATTCTGCCACGTTAAGAACTGTATAAAAAATTTAGATAGTCTTTGAAATATGTTGCGCATACAACGAGATATGCACCATGTCACAGGATGGGGTGAATTCTCAACGAGCACCTTCAGATTATCATTTACAGCAAATTATTTGATAGAATTTGCTAATAGGTGTCAGTGAATCTGCTGAAATTGTGTAAATAAAAATGTCTGCTGCTGATATCTTTATTCCTCAAATGTAGCTTATATGCTAGGATTGCATTTAATACAGAACACAGTTTATTCTATACTGAGAAAGTGCTATGATGGTGATACAACCAATACTTTCGACTAACAAATCAAATCTATTCTTGCTATATAACGAACCATAAAAGTATCAGTTACCTGTTTAAAGTTTATAAATTCTTAATATACTGTATTAACTAGCGTCTTATACTAAAGTCACACTTTCAATCTAAACCATCAACTCCATTGAAATGGATAGTTCATGTAAAAACATTAATTTTCGGCTAAACTCAACCTCTGTCTGATGCAAGACTTTCTTCTTTTTTCTTGGGTAGAACATTTAAGATATGACTGCCGTGAATGTGCTATTAAGGCCCATTTGCACCAAGCATGATAACGATAAAGACATCACTCTAAATGAAAAACATCAGTTCGGACCACAGCTATAGAAATAAAGATGTAGAGAAACAATCTCATTGGGATCCACTGACATTGTGGAGAAGCAATGCTTTATGTTAAGCCTTCTTTTCAAAGATTAAACTTGATGAATATCTTGGAAACAATTGGTTATACCATATAAAATAATGATAAAACATGTAGCGAATTTATGTAAGCCTGACTGTCAATTTGAAGTAAAAATACTTCAAATACACATTTGTTTTCGAACTTTTTATCTGAACCAAGGCCCACGGCAACTTCCTCCTATGCTGTTTCCTTAACCGGGACCAGGATGATGTAGGCCTATAGTTATAATAATATTTATACAATATACATAGTTATAATGAGATTTATACATGATCAAACTAGTGTGAAACTTAAGCAATACTAAATTTTTTTTAAATTTGTGTTTGTAGTTCAGGCCTAAATAAATATTTATTGCCGTTTTAATCGTTTAAGTTAATTTGACAATGTATAAAAAATCTGTGGATATTATCGATGCATTTATTCGGTAAAATTGCTACTTTTTACTGTCATTCAATGTGTTTTTGGTCATTATCAATGCACTGTCACTTTGAGCGTGAGCAGTGTGGAAAAACTAGACCCAGAGCTGAAACTATCGCAGCACTGCTATTTCAGTGACGCTCACATCTCGCGCTGACACGCTGCTTCTGCATGCAGTATGAAAGCTCTTATCTGTTAACATGGATGCTGAAAAAAACATGCTCATGCTTGTGGCGTGAAACAGGCTTTTGTGGTGCTTCCTTTAAAAATGCAAGGGAAAGTAATTTCTGCTGTTTTTATTACACTAAACGATTGCTAAAAGATACTATTTGATTACACGAGCTGGTTTCAATGGTCACATGCGCTAGAGGACATCTGCTGGTTACAATGAGTAATGTAAAAATAAAAAAGCATAAACTAAAAATTAACAGATTGCTATTATTTGTCAGCGTAAACACAAATATATTTGTTATACTATCATGCTTGGCGTGAACGGGCCTTTAGTGAAATTTTGGATTTGTTAAACAGAACTGTTTAATTCAGGAGCCATGGGTAGTTTTGGTCTGACGGTATAGTTTTTTTTATACTCAAATTGCTCCCACTGACATTCATTATATGGCTTAGAGCTGCTCAATATTGTAAAAATCTAAAATTGTGATATTTTATTTTTCTACGATAATTATTGCGGTGAATACAGTTGCAGAAGATTGAATAGCAGCATTTGATGGTTTTCTGGGGAGTATAACAGTATTCAGGTAGAGAAATTGAATAATCACAATGCAAAGAAAATGCTTTTCTTACTTTCTGTCTCATTTATGGTCGTAAAATAAAAAAATCTTAGACCAAGTAAAAATATTTACAGTTTACAACGTCAAAATATTTAGTTTACAACGTCAGAAAAAATTGGTGAAAATTAAGAGTTTTATTTTATTTATTTTTTTGGTTGTTTTAAGGAAATTTTCTGCCAGTTGTTTTTACTTTGAAATGTAGATATTAGGACTAGGAACAAGACAAAAATGTTAAGTAACTTTTTTTTTTTTGCATAAATCACATAAATTCCACAAATACAGTGATAAATACAATTCTGTGGCCCCTGGTTTACTATACTTCAGACTGGACATTGCATATCTTTGCTTTGTGACTATTGCGAATGAAATTATATATTGTGCAGCCCTAATATGAATCAAAAAGGACCATAGCTTTAGCTAAAAATATTTAATGTTCTCCTGAAGAAAAAAAAAAATTCAGCAACATCTTGTCAGACCTGAGGGTAAATTTAATAATATATCCTCAGTTTTACTTAAGTTTGAACTATCCCATTAAAAGAAGCATATTCATGAACTCAAATAATATAGTTATTTATATAACGATTATAAATAAATACTTTTCCATTCTATATGCATTTCCCGATGATTGTCTACAACCAAAATGCAACCCAACAAAGGCACCACACAATACCTTAAAATAAACTCTTTTACACTGCATCAAACTATTAATAGGTATCTTAGCTGTTAGAAGAGAAAATAAACCAGTGCTCACTATCAAAGATCACACCTTTCTAAGATTGTACAGTAACTCTAAAAATAGACCACAGTGATGCACGTCTGCTCAAGCACTAGATCACAAAGCAGTATGTGCCGATTCGATATTAAAAGAAGAGAAAAATAGATAAACGTGGAATGAGCATTCGACTCTAGTATTAATAACAGTGGTGTGCAGTAATAACATTTCGACTGAGTCATGGCATGTTGATAAGAGACTGGTTCAAGGGCAAGAAAAGGCACAGAAAAACAGACCCACACAGTGGGGTGAAGAGCAGCAGCTGGCAGCAGGTCGGCTCCAAAACACACAGGACTTGCACAGGTCACTTTCCAGAGTGTTTACAACTCTGATACGACTCCCACAGCAAAACCAGATCTTCAGCAAATGATTTGAGACTTGTGCAAATGTCACCATATCAGCAGCTTAACAACATTCAGAAGCGGCTGAACAGTTTCAGTCAGCGTTCAGTGGAATGGACTCAATTGCCTCTTAGCAATGCTTTACGATATAAAACAGCTTTCCCATCAACTCACACTGTGGAAACTTATCAATATCATCCTGCTTGCTTCAAAGAAGCTTTTTGAACAGTATTTGAACTGTCATTACTGGCTTTCAAGTGGGTGGGCTCTATTTTTGTGGCATTAGCAATGACCACGCCCACCTTTTCTGTTTTCGTCTTATTGGTTGATGTGAGTGGAGGATCCGCCTTCCGAGGTGGAGTCTTCCTAGGTGGATGGTGTGGATCATCTCCGATGTTGACTGACAGATTGGTGTAGAGTGGCTCCAGCTTTTTGGACAGGAGCTCATAAGTTAGAGAGTTGAGGCCATCCGAGCGCCAGTTCAGCCTTGTGCGCTTCAGCAAGTCAAACCTATGGGAATGATTTCAGAAAACAGAACTGATTTAATAAACAGACTTGATATACGTTACCTCGAAATCAAATCATTACCTCTAAAAATAAGGTTTGTAGGTGTATTTAAGGACATTTTGTCTTGAAGATATTATTTTAAACTAGGGCTGCTCAATATATCGTTTTAGCATCAATATCATGTGTATTCACAATAGCGACATCGCAGGATCTGCTATGTTGAATTGGGATTATATTTGACCAGGGGTCTGTTCTTTGTACCTCGCTTAAATGATCTAAGATGATTTGACAGATCTCTCAATCTTCTGAACTGAAGATCGCGAATCAGATTAAAATGTCTGGATGAACTGATCCGAGATCGCTGTGTGTGTTGTGAAAGGACAGATCTATCGATCCTCGAATTCATGATCAGCAAATGCAATGATTGGCTGAGGGCACAGCAGAGTAATGACATCATCTGATTAATATTTATTCATCCATGTGAGCAAAATTACATAAAATCTGTAGTAAATGGTTTGTTCAATATAATACGCAATAACTGTTCACTTTTGTTTAGGGCTGCAGGCTTTACACTTTCATGTGTCAAGAGTATTTAGTTCTTTTATTTACTTTTAGAGCGCATTTTCTTTGCTATAGTAACCTAGGCCTATTCAAGTGTCTTAATCGGTGTAAGGAATAACTGACTCTATAAATTAACTTATCAAAAAAGTATTTTGATATCAATAAAAGTGTCTGCAACTTGTGTGATGCATCAAATCACCGTCTGTCAAAACATGTACATGACTGCATAAATTATTATTCCTTCAAAAACGGTCAAATTTTGGATAATTGTGCATGTCTATCATCATACACAAATTGTACTAAAGCTGGTACCTTAAATAGTACATGTTTGTATCTAAAAAGTCCATAGTCTAATTCTCGAATGAGTTTTGAAGAACGGAATGATCCTGGATCGTGTCAAAACGTCAATAACCAAACCCAGGTATTTGTGTAATCCACGTACGAAGAACTGACACCAGGAGCAGCAGCTGAAGATTTTTATCATGAACAATGGAGCAAAAGTTTATCATTTTTGCATGTTTTTTAAGGCATGCGACTGTATGAGCATACCAAGAGAGGTTAAAGCATTCAGGCACAAGGAATTGTAAAATCTGTAAGTTTAATCAACACATTTTATTTAATTATTTATTCAATGAAAACTATGCAGTGATATTTTACATTTGATTATTCAATTTCTATACCTGATTTCTTACCAAATAGATATTTAAGCCATCTGGTGAAATCTTGCAATTTAAAAATCGCAGAAAAACAATACACTGCAATGTCAGATTTTCCAATATCATGACACCCTATTTTAAACACTCCCTTTATACCTACTTTTGACAGTCTCTGCCTCCTAAATCATTTAGCTCCAGCTATCATAAAATAATTATTAATTCATCTTTTTGTGCGTTTACCAAGTTAAATAAGAATAATTTAAAGACAAATTATTAATAAGTTTCTGTACAATTTGTAATATAATTAATAATTGTGTGTCTGTAATCACATTGTGGTAAACTATATGTAATAAAAAAGGCATAATATTCAAATGACTGATAGAAATAGCATGTAACTTTATCCAAGTGATGTCACTTCTTCTGGCTGTAAAATCTGTGGGTCATTATTCTTCTCATTAATTTGTGCAAAATGTTTAGGATCCACCAATATTTTGTTTGTCAATAATTGTTTGTCAGCACTGTTATTGTGATATTTCAGTGAATTTCTCATTCACGTTTTAAAAACTATAATATGATGATTCTAAATACTGTAAACTATAAACTAATTCTAGTTTGAGGAAAAATAATTTAAAGTGCTTGAAATGTAGCCGCAATTCAGGAATGAGTCATTTGTGTCCATTTCTTAGTGAATATAGGCGATGTATTTTGGTGCATTTAAACAAAACAGATTTATTAAACAAATATATTTATTAAAATAATATATTAGTCACCAAACATATTTAGAAATTGAAAGATAATACAATAAAATTCAAGTAAAATACTGCAAAACATATTACAACCTACAACATTTTAACAAAATTTTTTTATTTTTTGCTTCCCTTGATTTTTCCTTTTTTCTAAATTTGTATTTAATATTTTTCTATAACATAGAAATTTGGCTGTACTAGTTTTTGGACCATTATTATAAGTTATTTTATTAGATAATCTCCAGATTTGGCTTCAGTACTTACTAATCTAATGTAT
Source organism: Danio aesculapii (assembly GCF_903798145.1). NCBI lineage: Eukaryota > Metazoa > Chordata > Actinopteri > Cypriniformes > Danionidae > Danio > Danio aesculapii. The sequence goes on from NC_079457.1 coordinate 41,459,038, forward strand.
ATGGACAATTATAATATTGTATAGCTTCATATTAAAAATATGAATTTAAAAGATTTGTGAGGGACGTACTTATATATGCTGAGCACTGTATACACACACACACACACATAATATAATATAATATAATATAATATAATATAATATAATATAATATAATATAATATAATATAATATAATATACCTTCTGGGGTTCTGCTCATTACCCTGATCGCCTTTATGTTTGATCATCTTATAATGACCAATGGCCAAAGGAGGACGCATTATCTTCATCCCCGAGAGACGGACTCTGAAGACAAAAATCACAGGCCAAATACAAATAGATATAAATAAGAAAACACATCTAGAAGAAGGATGCTATAAATTACCAAACAGACAGAGACAAAAGACAGAGAGGCACAAAGCACAGCAGGAAAACCATTTCCAGCAGAGTCTGCAAGGTGGGCCAGATGGATGTGAACTAACTAAACTACTACTAAAAACTACTGTCGTTGAGGATTTTATATAGAAAAAAGATTCTAACCAGAATTTAAAATCCCCAAAAGGTTCAAATGAGGTTGAAGAGTGTCTAATCCAGCTTTGAAATACTTAAAACTTTGGGTTCTTGCCTCAGGTTCAGCCATCTGAGTCATCTGAACACACTGACGGTTAATTATGCCACAGTCAGGTTTTCACATCACCATGAGCTGATGTGCCCTTCAAACGGTTCTCAAATAAGCAACGTCATTTTCCCCAAAACATATAAAGCCCGAGTCTGGATTATTTGTCTACTTATTAAAAATAATTAATGTGGGACCAGACTGAAAAGCACGCATGGTGAATCAAATCGTGTATGCATATTAAATTGGGGTTTATCCGTGTTATTGGCTTAGATAGAAAGTATTTTTTTTCCATTCACTTTTAAAATTTTAAAGTTTAAAAAGTCTTGGTTAAAACAACTTAGCCAACTAGCTGCAATGTGAATCAAATGATTTTTTCCAGTCCAATGTAAAGAAAACATTATCACAAATCATCAGAATTCATGTGTGTAGATTTCAATTACAATATATTTGCCCACCGCCACTCTGATTATACTGTAATGTTCTTCACAGCATAATTACAGCCTTGTAAGTTAATGTTAAAATCAAACCTCCTTGAAGAAAATTAATGCATTTTTTACACCCAGAACCTGACAGTGACACACTTATTAATAGTTCAAGTATGTGTATTCATTTACTGATGAGGACTGAATACCACACTAAAGCATTTTTTGACAATGATGCAGTATTTACAAACAGCGTCAATTCAATTCTGATTTAGTTTGACCAGTGTAGTCTGTTGATTCTCAACCAAACGATTCAATTATAAATAATTTAGACAATCAAATGCATCTAATATTTGATTCTCCAATAAATGACTGATTTGACTGTGAATCAAACATATAGTGCAACCCCAAGTGTACATTCCCAACTTACCATTTTATGTTGTAATTAAGAGGTGCCATATTGTCCATTGAGTTGCACATTTCTCCAGAAACTGTTAGATTGAGAAGGTCCTTATTGACCTTATTTGGAATGGTCTTGAAAATAAATGAGTTCTGCTCTGATGTTTTATTTTATTCAAAACTAAGCCAGCTATTTTTAATCCGCCAGAAAATAACTTCAAATAATGTTTCTCCCTAGTTGTGGTGTGGATGAAATACATGTTAAATTATAATTATACTTTTAAAAAGGGACTGACATAGATGCATTTTTAGAGAGTTGAAACGTACATGAAAACACAGCCAGTAATTAATATTCACCTCTGCATAAATTTTTTGTTTAAAAATTGCAAAATCTCAAATTTTTTTATTGCAATTCTTACAGTAATATCAATTGCTAAGAACTATAGACAACTTTAAAGGTAATTTTTTCAACGTTTTGATTTCTTGAACCCTTCCAGATTTCAAATATTTTTATGTCAGCCAATCATTGTCACATCCTGACAAACCAAACTTCAATGGAAAGCTTTCAAAGGATGTATGAATCCCACTTTCCAAAAACTGACCCATATGACTGGTTTTGCAGTCCAGGGTCACATTTGCAGCTATTTTTTTCAGGGTATCAAAGATGTAGGTGACTTTTCTTCTTTAAAGATATAATACAATAATAGTAATAAATTGGAAAAAATATTTTTAGATTTTAATTGTGGTCCTTAGTGATTCATGAAATGCAAAAGTAAAAAAACATGCAGTAATGATATAACAACATTGTTACTGTAGTATTCTATTTCTCCAGTATACAGTGTTTATGCAGGTTTTGAAAAGTAAATTTTAAGACTTTAAGATATTTTAAGACCATAAATAATTAAATTTCAGACTTACAGTATATAGGGCTAAACACTAAGGATTTATTTAATGGCCCAGCAGAAAAATAAATGTTTTTCCCCCCACTTTCAACATAACTAAAAACTCAAACTAAATGCATGTACAACGGACTGTAATATTAGTTATGAGTTAAGTTTTGTTAAAGTTGAAATGTATTGTTGGTTATTAGATATGGTGTTGGATCGATTTGGTGTCTTTAGAAATACAAAGGAAAATGAAAACCTGTTTAAAATGATTTAAGACATACAAGAGAGTATTTCAGTGAATTTAAGACATTTTTTAGACCCTGCGGACACCCTGAGTATAACAATTGATCTGTACAAAAAAACTAGACAATGTACAATACAATAATGTTGTAATGTACAGTTTTGTGCACAGACTGATCGTTTTGCTTCATAAAACCTCAATGCACATCATTAGGAGCTTGAGGCACTCAATTTGTTTTTGACTGTATACATTTGTTACTTTACCATCAAACTGCTTTTAATCGTTTATTTGGAATTTATGAATCATCAAGGACCCTTTGATTTCCTTAGGGTGAGTGATCAGCAGCAAATTTTCATTTTTGGTCAAACTATCCCTTCAAGGAAGAACTAACCACTGCAAAAAGTGTTTTCAATCCTCAACAACATCACCAATCCACTACACTCGACTCATTCTAGTTTCAAGGCTTTGCCAACTTTTAATCCTCTACAGCACGTTTCTCATAGCAGCAGAAATAAAACGACTATTGACTCTTTATAATTAAATCAAAAAGCAATTTAATCACTAAAGCAATACTGACATCTAAATAGCTGGAAGCCTTGAATCTAAACTGGTGACTGATGCGTGTACTTACTGGTCCCTCCTGAGGCTATGAGGGGCATAGAGGACAGACGGATGCAGCCAAAATGAGAAGAATGACAAGACAGCAATGCAAATGTGAACTAAAAAAATGATGATGAAGGCATGACAGATGTGTGCAACATAAATGCTTAAAAGGACACCATTTCTGATGAAGTCATACAAGTTATTTTGATCTACTCCGCTGCAAAGGCATTGAAAAAAAAAATTAAATAAAAACATTCAGCCATTCTCACCGAGCAGCGATGTCGTCGTCCTCGCCTCCCCAGCCCCAGTACTGGTTCGGAAAGCCGTTCATTTTGAGGTACTGCTGCGGGGTTACAGCAGAAACCCCTCCGAAATATTGGGAGTATGGGAGCCTGCGGTGGATTCAGAGCAGAGGAATAAGGTCATCTGTATCTACTAGCCTTCATCAATCATTCCATCTGAAGTGTCACAGCTTCTCCTGAAGTTTAATGCAGCTCTGCATTACAGTAATCTGGATGGCTGGATTAGGGGGTAAAAATGTAGCCCTTATAGAGTAAATGAGAGTTCTGATGAAGCTTGGGTTGAAATAATTTAGTCTTGAACATTTTTCAGAAGAGCATAATACGATTTTGTTTACAGTGTATAATATTAAATACGCTGTACACTCCCTGACAAAAGTCTGTCTTCGATACCAGTTGTAAGAGCAACAATTAATAACTTGACTTCTAGTTGATCATTTGAAAAGTGGCAGAAGGTAGATTTTTCTGTTGAACTGCAATCATCACAAATACTGCAGAAGACCTATTGGAACCTGCAAGGACCCAAGATTCTCACAGAAATCAGTCAAATTTGGTGAAGGAAAAATCATGGTTTGGGGTTACATTCAGTATGGTGGTGTGCAAGAGATCTGCAGAGTGGATGGCAACATCAACAGCCTGAGGTATCAAGACATTTGTGCTGCCCATTACATTACAAACCATAGGACGGGGCAAATTCTTCAGCAGGATAGCGCTCCTTCTCATACTTCAGCCTCCACATCAAAGTTCCTGAAAGCAAAGAAGGTCAAGGTGCTCCAGGAATAGCCAGCCCAGTAACCAGACATGAAGATTATTGAGCATGTCTGGGGTAAGATGGAGGCGTTGAAGATGAATCCAAAGAATCTTGATGAACTCTGGGAGTCCTGCAAGAACACTTTCTTTGCCATTCTAGATGACTTTATTAGTCATTTACAAGTTATTTGAGTCAATGCAGAGATGAATGGATGCAGTCCTCCAAGCTCATGGGAGTTATACACAATATTTATTCTTTTTCCACTGCACCATGACTTTATATTCTGTACTGTACATTATTTCTGTTAAGTGACGAGACTTTTGTCTAAGCAAAGTCAGACCTTACTGTCCTAATTAAATAATTAAAAAAAAAAAAAATCAAGGCTTGATCCTATTTTATTTTGGTAAAATAAACGTAATCTAGAGGCCTTTGCAGTTCATACAGTATAAGCCACTTCTGATACCAAATGATCAACTAGATGTCAAGGTATTATTTGTTGTTCCTAAAACTTGCATAGATGACTTTTGTCAGGTAGTGTACAGTATGCAATTTTTTCTATTCATTGAATAACCATGAAACCTGCCATATTTATCAAATTAAAGCTAGGGACGGCAATTTTAGAGAAGCTAACAGTTGGTAAAATAAAGATCCTGCCGAGCCTGGATAATCATACTGTCCAAAGCCACACCTCCTTCAGAACACAGACCGGAGACAAGAAGTGAGACAACGTTAGTTCAGTGCATAGTATTGCTGTAGTACCATAAATAAAAGAGCTTGTATCCACTAAATGAGATGAGAGCAATGAGTTCTCAATGAGCCTGCCATGTTTTTAGCAACGTAATGAGGCATTTTTTTATGTGCTGGTTGGAGAATGTTTAATTCTGAGTTAATCTAAAGCCTATTCTGGTATTTTGGAAGAGTTGAAGCGCTCAGCAGGCGGATCACCAAAGCAGCTAAAAATGTCTGTTCTCTTCTAAAACAGCTCTGCTAAATTCTGCATTTAACCAAAGTCCCTATATAGTCTAGTGTAAAGGGATAGTTCGAAAATTCTGTCAACATTTTCTCACACTTGTTCAAATCCTTTTAGAGTTTCTTTCTTCGGTTGAACAAAAAAAAGAAGGAATTTTGAGGACTTAATGATAATCTTTATTAGTTTTATAACTGTCTTAAACACTAAACAATATATTGTGAAGAAAGCTGAAAACCTGGAAGCCTAAACCTCTATAGTAGGAAAAATAACTACTATGAAAGTTAATGGCTTCAGGTTTTCAGGTTCTTAAAAAACTCATAACGGTTTGGAACCACTTGAGGGTGAGTGCATTTGAATGATTTTAATGGTGAACTGTCTCTTTAGCTCAGAATTGAATATTCTCCAAATGCCGGCACAATTAAAGTGCCTCGTCATGCTGCTCCCGCTTTAAAAAGACATTCCACACTCTTTGAAATCGAGAGAAAAATGCACATGGCTCAGGTTAAAATGCTTCTATCATGTATTAAATGCTTATAGTCATGGTAGCATTACTACTGTAATTTTAAGTGTTTTCTCACTTGTGAAAACCTCGCTCATTCCTTCTGGTGTCAGATTTGCATCCGCTTGTTTGCGTTCATGTGTGTTTTGAAGGAGACTTGACTTTGGAAAATAATTATCCCCTAACTGCTCCCCGGGCACTGCAATAATGGCTGCCCACTGCTCCAGGTGTGTTCACTGCTGTGTGTGCACTTGGGTTAAATGCAGAGCACAAATTCCAAGTATTAGTAACCATAATTGGCCACATAATGACATTCACTAAAATTTTATTAGGCTTTTTAAAATAAAAATAACAACTAGGGATGCTCAATCATACCTGCTAACATTTTGGTGTGTGTTTGTCTGAATAACACAGCTGAGAACCGGATTAGTAAATGTACTATAGACTGGGTTTTGGGCAGCCGCTGCGATTGTATACTACACCAAGGTTTGGTGACCCTGGGGTGTTACAGACTGTACCAAAAAAGCTGAGGACCGGGGGCGGAGTGAAATTACAGGAGTTTCCGGGAGAAATAACAAAATGGTAGGGTGGCGGGAGATGGGTCTGAAATATGAGAGACTCGCAGAAAAAACAGGAGTGTTGGCAGGTATAAGCACAATATATCGATGGCCATATCGATATCGGCTGCTAAATGCTATTTTTTAAGTTCTTGTTATCAGTTCGATAACAAAATTAGATTTATATCTTTAAGCTGATAAATTATGTATTTTTCCACTGGTTAAACTATTTCATATGGATGACACTTTTTTATTATTACACTGATATTTTAATTTTGGTTATTTTTCAGTGACTTAGTTGCTTTATGCAGTTTTTTGGTCAGGCAGTAGATTAATTATATAAAAGAAAGTTGGTCATAGAAAAGAATAGTTGATTCATAAAGTTTAGAGCTCAGTTGAAACTTTTCAATAAAGTTAAAATCAGTTGTTCGGCTATTGGCCTCCAAATCTAAATAGTTATTGGTATTTTTTCATCCATAAAAACAGCAATTAGGGGAATTATTACTCTAATTAAAAGCTGATTTGCTCTTTGCTTTTGTATAATACAGACACTTTTTTATAATTCTTTGATCAACAGAACGTCAACAGCATTTATTTGAAATAGTTATCTTTTGTGCGATTAATAAGTCAATTAAACATTCAACATAAGCATTAATTCCTTTAAAAAAACATCTTTTACTGCGATTGTTCGCTCCACCTGCCCTCCAGAGGTCCCTTGTACTCCAACACCTGTCCTAAATTCTTTCGCACTGTTCATTAAACTCTGACTGATAGCGAGATGAGCTGCTGCAATGTATCTTTCATCGTCTCTGCATTTCTAGCCAAGGACTAAGTCTCCGAGTCGTGTCTGGATGCTTTACAGCCTTCAGTGGATTCATCGCATAGAGGTCCTGATGTTGTCCTCAGCCTTGGTGGACTGAATATATGGGTTGTTTTCTCTGCAATCTCTCCGTTCTCTGTGAATGTTTATATCTGGGTGGACAGTGTGGCTGCGGAGTACAGAAACGCACTCTGTGAACTGAGATGTAGTGAGCTGGACGTCAATTTGGAGGAGCAGATCCATGAGTTACTGAATTCACCTGTGTCAGCACTAATAATGCATGAACTATACGGTCTGTTTTACCATGCATGAAGAGAAGGAACTTTTACACATGTTATATTCTTAAAAAGAAAAAGTATTGGTCAAGTGACATTTGTGGTTCTTTACTTTGTTTCACTATTTTTAAAGTTAATAGAACTGAGCGAAACAAAAATTATGACTATAACAAAATAATAATAAATTATTAATAAAAATAAATAAATATATTAATAATGGTACAAGAATTTCCCCAAAAAAGTTTCTTTATCAGCTAATCGAATTGATTTCAAGGGTCAATCTTGTCTTAAGGTCTTTGCACACTGAAGTCTGAAATTTTCATATGTGTTTTTTTCCATATTAATAAAAAAAAAATTCGCAAAACATTTAAAGTCATTTCAAGCAGTGATACTTTGTTCTCCTCTCAAATCCTGAACAGAGACTGGCAGCACCTATAGACATTATAATAGATGGTGGCTGTGTTGACATGTCGAAGCAACGGACCGAAAGCGGACCATGCTTTCTAATATGCTAATGTCTATGACACAGTATAATATCTACACACACACAAAACAGCAGCAGGGCAGAGTTGTGCCAGTCAATGAATTCAGCATATAGGGGTTCTCAACTCTCCATCACATTCTGTCTTTATTTTATGCACTGTGTTTGTCATAAAGTTATCTGTAGCTCAAATGACGGCATTCTGTATTTAGCTTTTCGCTTGTGCGGTGGCTCTGAACTGTCAAAACACCTCTCAAAGCGCTTTTTCGGATGCGAAAAGAGAGAAAAAAGCAGGCAAAAATACCCTGTTCAGACTTTTATGACGGACAAAAATTTCGAAGGCAGTATGACAATACAACTGACACAACGCAAGGTGGAATTTATTTATTAATGTGCGAAAATTACGGACAAAAATTTCAGATTCAGTGTGCAATAACCTCTAAGTAATGGTGCTAAAAAATCTTTTTTTTTTTAGATAAATAAATCATTAACATTATAATATTTTTAGATATTAAGATCCAATTTTATACCTTATATTAAAATATTAATGGCAATTTAAATGTTTATATATATATGTGTGTGTGTGTGTGTGTGTGTGTGTGTGTGTGTGTGTGTGGTAATTTAGATTTTTGATGGTCCATTTGAGTATTACTAGACTGTCTGCTTAATATCCGTTGATACAGACATTCAACAGACATTTAACTGACTATAAGAAACTTTATATACATGTATAAAGAGTTCAGATGCAAAAGCCAATAAACGCCACTTCTGCAAAAAATGAGATGACATTGAGTGAATGCTTTAGGCACGTACTACATGTTCAACAAATAGATTTGCTTCAAATCATCTAAATCCCAGCGTCAGCCCATACAGAAATAACAGTTTTTTGGCAAAAGTTGCTAAACGCCACTTGCCTTTGACAGCAAAACCCGCGATATCCCAACATCCAATCACAAGGCGCGAATCGAATCAGATGTTTTCAATATAACGGCGAGCGAATAAGCCTGCTTTTATGAAGAGACTGTTTTATTCCGCTTTTGATTTAGATTTTAAAAGACTGAGTTTGATGAACTGGATGAGCCTGTCCGACTGTCAGTGAATGGCAAATGAAAACGTCGCTTACCTCAAAACTGTGCATCATAAGAAAAAGAAAGCAGTGTAAAGTGACATTTAAAGGCGTAACTAGGTTAATTAGGTTAACTAGGCAGGTTAGGGTAATTAGGTTAATGTATAACGATGGTTTGTTATACTATCGAAAAAATATATAGCTTAAAGGGGCTAATAAATTTGACATTTTGACCTGCTTTTATTCTAGCCAAAATAAAAGACTTTCTCCAGAAGAAAAAATTTTATTAGACATACTGTAAAAATTTACTTGCTCTGTTAAACATAATTTAGAAAATATATTTAAAAAATAATTAAAAGGGGAGCTAATAATTCTTACTTCAACTTAAATTACTTGATATTTGGATGTGGGGGTTTTCCTGTCACGATTTTATCTTTTCTTCTTTTAATGCCTTTGGTGGTCTAGGTTTGCCATAAATAAATATATTGAGGAATTCTCTGAAATATTCAAGCAATCTGTTCAAAACATCCAAATCATTTAGAAACAAACAAGTGTCTCTATGAATGGATCACTGAATCATTGACTGTAACCAAACACCGCAGTGTTACTCTGAGATATGCTAATCTTCCACTCTGGCTTTGTTTACTTGTGCCATATTACTTATGGTCATGAAAAAAAACTAAAATCATACGGCAATTTTAATAGTTTCTTTACAAAGCCATTCCTCCCCTTTTTTTACTTTTAATACACATTTTTGTTAGTTTTTAGCTTTCAAACAGGATCATAAACCTACATTTCACACCGGCCAATATATGCAGTTATGTTCCCCTCCACTTTCTCTTTACATAAAATTAAAAACTAATTAAAAATCAGAAAACAATCACAGTTAATAAAGGGTACCTGTATCTGAACTTGTCCATGGCCACAGAGAGGTGTGTGGGGTTCTGGGGATGGCAGGTGTAGGTATTGTGGTCGTTCTCAGGCAGCAGGTCGACATCATGCAGGAAAATACAGCTCCAGTCCTCCTCCTTCAGCACCTCACGCACTCCAACATTCAGCAGCTTCGCTCGGTTAAAAGTGGAGTTCCCTGACTGAGAACACACACACCATGGAGAAAACAAATACACGCCTCAGCAAGAATAAAAACACTAACATAGCCTGATAAACTATGAGCAACACTACGGGTCAATAGTTGGAGATCTGTAAGATTTTATTTTTAGGAAGAAGCCCGTTCACCAAAGCTGCATTTATTTGATCAAAAAATACAACAAAAAATGTAACATTGTGAAATATTTTTACAATTTAAAATAACTTTTCTTATAGACTGTAGTAAGGCTGCACAATACTGGAAAAAACGGACATTGTAATATTTTATTTTTCTGTGATAAATATTGCGATATGAATACAATTTCTCAAAATGACTGTTATAACTGTTTTGAAAGAGTTTTTGATTTTATCAATTGTGATGACTTTGTAGGGAAGTGAAACTAAAACTAACCTAAAACCATTCGACAATTACCATTCTTGTCTAAAGACGATTTTGAAAACCAGTTTTGATTCATTTCAAATGTTATAATTTTCATTAGAGAAATAATTAACTAATAATTAATCTTTGTTAAGACATTCTATAATTTAAAGTGCCCAAATTAGCTTGAAATCATGCATAAGCTAAGACATAAAAAAATGTTTCATTCTTTTGCCAAGTTCAGACTGCATGATTTTCAAAGTAGTCATGTCACAGGCGTTTTCACACTGCACGACTAGCTGGGGTAGCGTTCCGTCGCTACTGTGTTTACAGTGTAGAATGGAACAGTGACGGGGGGTTTCACACTGCATGACTTTACAATAGGAAGAATCGTCGACAACTTGGTCTCGGTCCAAAAACTACATCTCACAACCAAACACACACAAGAAGTGACATGAAAGTGTACTTATTTTGCTCACCTAGCCTTTGAAGGGAATTAGCAATTTCTCTTAAACTTTTTTTTTTTTTCGACCCAGTATGGTACAGTATTGCTCAGATGAGATGTCAAACAGACACAGGTGCTCGTGCCAAATTTACACTAGTTTTTCCTCCATTTCTAGGGTCCAAATAGACTAAGAAGCAGTGCTTTTAACTTCTCCCCCGATCTCCTGCTGGCCTGCAGATTCCCATACTAGAGGATGCTGCTCTCTCATTGGCTGTAGGTGATCGCCGATGTTATTTCAGTCAGAACCCATTTCACACAGCATGATTTGAATCCAGATATTTAGCATGTCAATTATCTCATAGGTGTCGGCGACTTTGATTGTTCATACTGTGTAATAGTTACTCACGTGAATGAGCACAGATTTGCTTGTGATTTCAGGCATTTGTCAGAGATTTCTCAAAACCTGTCAGCGAGTCAAAATCGGGGCTAAAATCATGCAGTCTGAACTCGGCATTAGGGTTAAACTTTGTTCTGAACTGATTTCTGGTTAATTATAATCCTAACTTGACATTGCAAATCCTACGATGTGACTATTGCAGATTCACACATTGCGATATCGATGCTGAAACGATTGTGCAGCCCTAGACTGTAGTTAAAATGTGAATTTTCAGCAAAATTACACCAATCTTCAGTGTCACATGATTCTTCAGAAATCCCTCTAATATGCTGATCTGCTGCTTTATTATGATGTTCTTATTAATGACACTCAGTTATTAATAATGATTTTTATAATTATAAATGGTTAAAACTTTTCTTTATAGTGTTGTGGAAATCGTGATGTTTTCTTTTTAGAATTCTTGAATGTAAAGAAAGTTTAAAATAACATTTTACATTATAAAGTCGATACTTTCACTCGTTAGTGCTTCCATTTAATGTGTTTCTTATGAATAAAAGTAAATATATTTTAATGGCAATTTTACATGATGCTGTATCACCATTTCCACAAAAATTATGAAGCAACCCGACAGTTTAATGATCATAATAAAGGTTTCTTGAGCAGCAGACCATAATATTATAATGCTTTCTAAAGGAGAAAGAAGACTGGAGTAATGATGCTAAAAATAAACTTTACATCACATACAAATAGCATTTTAAGCTACATTTAATTCAAAATATATATTTTTTAAATTGTCATAATATTTCACAATTTCATATTACAGTTTTTACTGTATTTTGATTAAATACAGCCTTGGTGCCCAGAATAGGCTTCATTTTAAAAATCTTATCCCAAAACTTCAGGAAATCAGAATTTGTTTACTTTTCTATACAGCATGATAAGCACAAGACCTGATGGACGATGTAAATGGCATAGTGGAGCTGCTGGCGCTGCAGGAAGGGGTGCAGATGGTAGAGGAGGGTGCGGAGGTGGCTCTGCCGGTTTCGGTAAGGCACCACGATGGCGGTGTGGTGCTGTGGCTCACAGTCTGGCGGGCGGTAATGTCCCCCTAAGGTCACCAGCGGGTTCTTCTCTTTGATCTCCTCCAGGGACGGGGGTGACGAGAGGTGGACAGAAACGGGACCCACTGGAACACAAGAGAAGGAGAACATACATAAATTGGTTCTGTTATACTACAGAAAATAAAAATGACATTATTTATTTATCATTTATGTAATACATCAGCACATTTCAGTAAGCCAATTTGAAGCATTTATTGCAAACTCATTTACTGATAAAAGCTTATTTAAGATTTCGTTGTTTTGAGTGGATTATCACCTACAGAAACCTCAGATGGGCTATTTCAACAGATATGTATTTCTCAAAGATTAACTTTTTTAATATATATCACTTAACAGAGATAATTTTGCACCCCAGGTCATTTGACAGATAAATGCGCAATCATGAAAGACTGTACACACGGGTCTTTGCACACAGACGTCTGAAATTTTCGAATACGTTTTTCGTTATTGTGTCCTCAAAATTAGTCATGCACAGAAACCTTGCATGCCAAGTCTGATGTGTACAGATTATTAAATGCAAATGGGAAAAAAACTTGGCTTTTGGTACATATTGAACTGTCAAAACACCTCCTAAAATTCTTTATTCAAATGCAAAAAAAAAAAAAAAATGAATTGAACCAGATCAGAGTATTTATTATGACTGATGAAAATTTTGGACAGTGTTTAAATGTGATCATCACAATATATGGTCAAATTTATTTTTTACATGCAAAAATTTCAGAAGTGCGATATGAGCATAGGGGTCTATTAAGATACACAGTGTATGTGTACATAGTGTGTATTTTACACTTTTTAAAAGTGATGGGTGGTCTACAGTAGATGCATTTACTTTTACACACACATTTACAAGAACAAAAATAGTGTCTTTTGAACACTTACAATGTCTATCAGTCGACTCAATACTTTCCTGTGTAAGCTGCTAAGGTGATCGTGCATTGACAATGGTATGAACCATTATAGGGACAGTCAAATTTACACCACCATTCAAGCTACAGAACTATTTTCTGCTAGATCCTATTTTCACTATATACACTGTTTAAAGGGCTGAACTAGGGCTGGACTATTAACTGACAAGTAATCAAAACCAACATCAGAACCTATAATGGACCAAATTTTTCCAGGTTGATTTTTTTCGATTACTTACCCTACTGCGTGTGGAGTAACGTGACCCCGCTCCACTTCTGCGGCCACTTTGCTGCCACATCTGATCTCTGGTCAAGTAGGGCGATAGACCCAATCTTGAGCCTTTACTTTGCACTACATTGACAATGATTGGAAGATCTGCCAGAGATGCCTTAAGGGCATATTTTCCATTACATTCAAATTATTTTTTATATTAAAATATTTGTTGCAAGTGCAAAAAAATGCAAGAAATGCACTGTTTAAAATATTATTTACAGGATATACAAGAGTTGTTTTATTTAGAAAAGATACTGCTTGTTTTCTAAAATTAATTTGAAAAATGTTGTTATTATAAAAAAGCTAAAAAATTATTTGTTTTCACTTTTTCATAAGAAAAAAAGCAATGCGTGTTTTAATTTCAGTTGTTCAACGCTGTTGTTCAATAAATAATCATAGATAGTGGACCCTATCATATACCCGGCGCAGTAAAGTACAAGACGTGTTTGGCGCGATTTGTTGCTATTTTCAGACCAGTGAAACCCTAATTTTCACGTTTTGCGCCACATTGTTTAAAAGCAAATCCATTTGCGCTACTTTGTGGACACACGGGTGTTCCGCTCTAAAAAAAAAAAAAAGAGATGTATAAAGGCACATTGTTGGTGCGCTGCTATTTAGAGGAACTGAAATAGAACGCGCCGGCTAGTCTAAAGTCCAGCGCAGAGAGTGTTGGTTATTCACCTATGCAGGTTCAAACGCTCACACAGGATGTATAGCAATACACAAATATCTTTACATATGAAAACAATTGAAGGATTAATGGATTCAAATGTTACAAAAATTATTTTTTGCTACATAGATATAAAAACCACTGCCTCCATGCCTTCTTTATGCTCATGACAATTAGCTTTTTTATTATGTTATTATTAGGAGTAGCATTATTTATTATATGCATATTTATATTTGTTTTAATAAAAACTAGTTTAGATTTGTCCATCTGTTGGGTTTTGGAGACGCAAGCATCACCATATGGGGCATAAGAATAGGACGTGTGTTTTGTTATAACTCAGTTTTTTGACCACAGTTTGTTGTTATTTATTTGTTTGCTGGAAATTAGAACTGAATTTACAAATAGTTGAGACAAATCTTTGCAATTAACAAACAAATTTAAATATGTAGGCTAATGGATATCTTCAGCGCAGTGCGTACAACACCGTGTCCTTATCCACGAAAGTAAAGGAGTAGAGTAAAAGTAAAATAAAAATAAAAAAAGAGTAAAGTGGCCGAATGGAGGAGGTCTTTATCCCTGCGCAGATGGTCTGTTTAACTGTATTCTCGCTAGTAAAGCATTCAGTCTTTTCATTCAGTTTTTCCACTTGCAAAGTCTGCCATGTAAATAGCAAATGCGCAATGGCGCGACTCCTATGTGAGAACGTGAGATCAGACTCTGATTGGTTTAATGCCTGTTATTCTCAAAACTCATTGAGAGAATAAGCACAACACTGTTAGACCATGCGCTGAGGCGCAAACCGTATGTTTTAATCCTTAAAATATCAAAAGTCGATTCGGACACACCCTTAATGCTTTCGCGCCATAGGCTTTAGACTTTGCACCTAGATTGTTAAAATAGAGCCCAGTGTGTGTTTACTTTTATTATTTTAAAATCAAATAATGCACCCTTCAATCAAAAATCTTTCACTTGTAATATGTGAGCATATTTACTATACAAAAACTGTCAGTGAACTAAGAGGGCAAAAAAATTTTATAAATAAAATAATTGTTCATCAATCGTAAGCGACTCAAAATGTTCAATTAATCAAGATTTTGGGCCAAATCCCCTAGTCCTAAGCTGAACCACCCAATAAAGTGTTAATTAGTGGGGTCAATAAACCGATTACTGTAATAATACGGTCTTGTCAATGTGGTTTACTAATTATTTCAATAAGCTGATTACTGTGAGTTATTAGTGTACTTAAGTGTATGTAATTGCGCACAGTGTGGATGTATACTTCATGTACCCAGCAGTGGCGAGGGCAGTGAACAGTCCCTGAGCTGCTGTTCTGCTCCACTGGGACCAGGATGGTGGAGCAGTAGAGAGGTAAGGTTGGTGTAAACGTCATGAGGCCGAGAGTAGTCGATCTCAGGCTCCGTGGAGTGAACCAAAACAGACACCAGGCCACGGAAGCCTCCCAATGAGAAGTAGAGGACGAACGCGAACTGGAAGCCCACCAACAGAGCCAGAGTGCAGGGGGAGTCCAGCGCTCGACCGCAGCAAACCATCATGACATCCGCAGGATGGGACAGTCAAAGGGGGAGGCGAAAGAAGAGAGATGGAGTGAGGGCAGAGCCACAGGCATGAGAGAGTGGAAGGATAACAGGGGTGACGAGGAGAAATAAAGTTAGCTCAGTGAGCTAAGAGAATGGAAAGACATCTATGGCATGAGTGGGAGTCGCTGGAAAAAAAACAGAGGAAACACAAAAATCAATAGTGACAGATCCATCACATCTAACTACAAAGGAGAACTTTAAAGCGCCAGCAAGCCCGGGATCAATGCCAGAGCTCAGATGAAATCAGCAAAAGAGCACACACTTTTTTTGTGTGTGTAGGGGGTCATTTCTGTTACAAAGCACCTTTGAAAAATAATTTGCACACTTTGTCATTTCTATAAATATACATGTGACTTTACGAGTTTAGACAACAGTTATGCTTGAATATTTGCATGAAAAAAACACGACAAATGACTATTTTCGAAAATGTGGCTTGTAATATTTTAGAATGGAAATAAAAAGTCCATTATTCAGTAAGTTCACAAGGTTGACAATCTAAATCAGTTGTCTCACACTCTATTCCTGGAGGGCCACAGCTCTGCAGATTTCAGCACCAACCACATCCAACTTACACCTGCTTAATTGTCTCTAGTAATCTTGAACACCTTAATTAGTTGGATCAGCTGTGTTTGATTAGGGTTGGAGAACAAATGTGCAGAGCTGCGGCCTTCCAGGAATCCAGTTTGAGACCTATGATCTAATTTTTAAAAACATCTTAAGAAATGTTGTTATTTTCATAAAAGTAGCAATGTCAACTCGCAAAATGAAACGATTTTTACAATAGTTGTTGTTTTAATTATGTGAGCTGACATAAGCAAATGTGTACTATAAAAAATTTGAGTCAAAACCACAAATGTGTTATTGATTCAGTGGTGAAATTCAGAGTACTAAAAAAAAACATCATACTCAAGTAAAAGTACTATTACTTGCCCAAAAATGTAATGCAATGCGAGTAAAAGTATCTGTTGTGAATATTACTCAAAGTATGAGTAATAACTAGCCCTTTTAAAAGTACTCAAAAGTAGCGAGTAGTGAGTATTATGCTGTAAAAGTATCTGATGCTTTTACATTCAATTTGTGCAGTGATGTGTAAACGTAACATTCTGTAGTGCATTCAGTTATTGTTTAAAGCCATTTCGCAATTTCAGTCATTATGCAATATTTCAACAATCTAGAAGCTATAAATTATAAAGCTATAAATAGGCTGAAAAACTGGGTTGGACTGTCTGGCACGATCCTCAAATGGTTCAGATCTTACCTTGAAGGGAGAGGTTACTATGACCATAGGTCAAGGTGGACACCCATGACAAGGCTTGTTTCTGGCACCTCTGCTGTTCAACCTTTATATGCTTCCTCTGAGCCAAATAATAAGAAAGAACCAAATTTCCTACCACAGCTATGCTGATGACACTCAGATCTACCTAGCCTTACTGCCTAATGACTACAGCCTCATTGACAGCCTCTGCCAATGCATTGATGAAATTAACAATTGGATGTGCCAAAACTTTCTTCAGTTAAACAAAGAAAACTGAAGTCATTGCATTTGGGAACAGAGATGAGGTTCTCAAGGTGAATGTGTACCTTGGCTCTAAGGGTCAAACAACAAAAAATAAGGTCAAGAATCTTGGTGTGACTCTGGAGTCAGATCTGAGTTTCAGTAGTCATGTCAAAGCAGTTAGTAAATCAGCATACTATCATCTCAAAAACATTGCAAGAATGAGATGCTTTGTTTCCAGTGAGAAACTTGTTCATGCTTTTATCAGCAGCAGGGTGGATTACTGTAACAGCCTCCTCATTGGCCTTCCCAAAAAGACAGTCAGACAGTTGCAGCTCATCCAGAATGCTGCAGCCAGTATTCTGACCAGAACCAGAAAATCAGAGCACATCACACCTGTCCTCAGGTCTTTACACTGGCTCCCAGTTATAGGGAGAATAGATTTTAAAGTATTACTTGTCTATAAATCACTAAATGGCCTAGGACCTCAATACATTACAGATATGCTCATTGAATACAAATCTAATAAATCACTCAGATCTTTAGGATTAAATAAACTAGAAATTCCAAGAGTTCAGTCAAAGCAGGGTGAATCGTCTTTCAGCTACTACGCCCCTCGCTGCTGGAATCAGCTTCCAGAAATGATCAGATGTGCTCCAACATTAGGCACATTCAAATCAAGACTGAAAACACATCTGTTTAGCTGTGCCTTTACTGAATGAGCACTGTGCTACGTCCGACAGTTCGCACTATTGTCTTTCTTTTCGTTTTTTTTTTTTAATTCTTTTATAACCTGCTTTAACACATTTTAATCTGTTTTTAATCAATTTATTGTTTGTTTGTTTTTTTTCTTATGCTTGTCTTTGTTTACTCTTGTTTATGTAAAGCACTTTTAATTGCGTATGAAATGTGCTATATAAATAAACTTGCCTTGCCTATAAATGAGTGTTTTATATCAAACATAATATTTCCTCTCTTTTTTTACCAATGCTCCAGACAGCTCGCTCCTGAATAAATCCATTTTTGATTAACACATTTGATTCAGTGATGCAGCTTAGATCACAGGTGTCAAACTCAGCTCCTGGAGGGCCGCAGCTCTGCACAGTTTAGTTCCAACCCTAATTAAACACACCTGATCAAACTAATTGAGTGCTTCAGGCTTGTTTGATACCTACCCTACATCAGGTGTTTTCAAACTGTGGGGCGCACCTATTAAGGGGGACGCGAGACATTGAGGTGTGCACTCAAGTAAATTATGATGACGATTTTTATGCGTTCACTAGAGGGATTAATATGATTAACGTTAGCTCCACAGCTAACTATCAGACACTTGTAGAGTTATTGCATTCCAGTAAAATATATACAAATAAAATGGACCGGGTGCTTTTTAAAACTAATGACGGTGAATGAATAAAAGTCAAACCGGTAAGCCATCTGACAAAAAAAAGTGCCCTTCTGAATCAAATCAGCAGGATGCCCATCTGGATCTTTCGCTTACTTTGAAGACACTACGTCACCTTGGAATTATAAGGTTCTATCTGCGTTCTGAATGATTTTGAGATATTGAGCTTCAAAGTTTTTGCATTCAATAGCAAACAGTATGTGTGTAACATTTGTTTTTTAAATAAAAAGTCTTAAAATGTAAAAAAATAATGAAAAAAAAAAAACATCCCATAAATGTAAATAAGTTGTCAATTAATAAGAATATGTCAATAACTCCATTTTGACAAAATGTCAGATGGAACCCTATAATTCCAAGGCAACGACTACTGACTATGTTTACATGGACATCAGTAATAGTTATTTGCCTTAATCTGAATAAGACAATAATATAATTACGTGAAGTGCTTTTTGAATGTTGCGTCACCAGGCTATTCACATCTGCATAGTCTCATGTAATTTCGGGTGTTTCATCTTTAATTTCTGTATTTTAACTGCAGTTCGGCAGTTTAACTACCACTCATGAACATTTCATTCATGCCCCCGTGACAAACTGAGGTATTTGACACGAATAAGGACTGGTGGAAGAGTGTTGCTTTTATTGATACTGCATGTCGAATGGAAAGAAAGAACTTCCGCATTTCATGATGTGCGTGTGTGTGTGTGTGTGTGTGCTCTTTTACTGACAACTGCGTGTGTGGATCTTGTCACAAAATGCAGCGAAAAGTCCTACATGACGGTAATAGTTTGATTGCGGTGTTTACTTCAATAATGCCACTAGTATATGCATACTCCAAGTCTTAATTCCATTTCTGTTTAGTTCAATCAGAGTATTGTCTTAATCATATTAAAAACGCAATAAAGTAATGTTGCCCATGTAAACATACTCAATGTTTGACTTAACCACAGCATCAGGGCTCTACGAACTTGGCTTTGCGAAGCAGCATTTTCTGTATGCGCGTACTGTACATCAAAAGCAAGTATGCTATATGGGTGATGGTTATCGACAGCGAAAGATGATTTACGGTTAGTCGTGTCAGGAATCCAACCAGAGATTAGCATGTTGTCCTCACAGAAACAGGCTCAGCCATCACACTGAATCAGGTAAGCTGTATATTTATGTTTCAACGTAATTAATTCTGCGCACTTTAAACGCAGGAAGTAATATGTGAATGATGTTTGCGCATGCATTATAAATTTGGCACGAGGGAGGGGTGAAATTGGACAAAATTGGGGGGGCGTGTCCTAAAAGTTTGAATAACAGAATGTGTCAATTCATATCTTATAAATGCTTGTGTTGTTGTTATGAATTATATTTAATTCCATTAAAAAGTTAGTTCAACCAAAAATGAAAATAATGTTATTATTCACCATCATATCATTCCAAATCATTGGGACCTTTATTCATCTTCAAAACAGAAATTAAGGTATTTTAGATTAAAACCAAGAGCTCTTTGACTCTTTTTAGACAGCAATTTTAGAAACTCACTTAACAACAAACTGAACAATAAACAGTCAAAACATTCAATGTGAATTCAGTGGTTTAACTGCAATCATACAAAGCTCCATCTACACATCAGTGTAAAAAAAAAAAAAAAAAAAAAAAAAAAAAAAACGTAAAAATACTTTGTTCACCTTTGTCTTTAACATCAGATCAGGGTGCACATTTACCACTGGAAAATGGCAGTTTCATTTTTAACAAAGTAGTTTTTTTTGGTGAACAAAACAGGATAAAAATGTTCTTGGATCTTCGTATGACTATTAAAACCACTGAAGTCATGGGACGTTTTGAAAATATGTTTTTCCTTTTCTGAACTTTGAATGTCTGGGGACAGCTGTCTACAAACAGGCAGAGAGCTCTTGGATCTCATCTAAAATATCTTAATTTGTGTTTTGAAGATAAAGAAAGATCTCAGGGGTATTGGGGACGAAATGATGGTGAACTAAAACTTTAAAGCATTTGGCTATTTTTTAATAAACTATAAAATATTAGATTATATAATGTTAAAATTAATAAAATAAGACATGATGGAAAGTGAAAGCACTAGCCAAACCTATGAAATAATTACACATTTAAACCGTGTTAGCAAGAAAACCTTCTAGTTTGAAACATTTTGATGCAATAATGCACTAACATTTCAGATTTCTAAATAATTCGCGTTTTTCATGGCACAATCAAACAGAAGGCGAAAGCAACTAAAACCAAGAGATTCTTTCAAATTCACAGGTGTGCTCATTTCAATTTGATTTGGAGAAAATACGACTAAAATTCCCCTCAGAATACAAAAATTGTGAGTAAAGCTTTCTAAAATAAGTTATGCAGAGCAGTGTGTAAAATAAGACTCGTTTTTACATATTTCATACCTGTTTGGACTGCTCATGAACACAGGGTTGAGCTCACTGTCCTCCTCCTCCAGTCCATCACAAAACATCGTACACCTTGAGGAGACGGAGAGCTCTGGACCGATTCATTTGCACACCAGCTCACCCTGTTGCATAACCAAAACATTGAAAGAATGAATTAAACAACCATACACGAAGCGACGTCAAAAGCAAGCAAAGTAATCGACGGATTTTTGAACACTTCAGGTCAAGCGTTTGCTCAGACTCACCCGGATAACGTCGAGTCTTCATACGAGGATTTAGCTGCAGTCGATACGCAGGCCTTTATTTAATATTAATCAGTCGATAGTGGATAATCATTCCTCTTTGGCGCAGGAGAGAGCAGCAGACGCTCAAAGCAGCAGCACAGAGCCGCGGACAGACATGTTTGATGCGGTGACGCGCACGCCACGCTCAGCGATCATCATGTTACAATAAAAGCCCCCAATACCTGTGTAAAAACCACAGTGCTGCCTACTGGAGCGAGGAAACACACATACCGGAGGCAGATGACATACGATAGAGGATCTGTGATGACAATAAATGCAAATTAAGTTGATGAAAAAAGGACACGAAATGTAATCACACGTAATCCGCATTTTGATAGGGATTTTATTTCTTGAATAATGACGTCTGTCAAAAACAAATGCAGTCTAACATGAGATTACATACAGACAATGCAGTAGTGTGTTGTATTCTACTCAGTTTCTATCTATCTATCTATCTATCTATCTATCTATCTATCTATCTATCTATCTATCTATCTATCTATCTATCTATCTATCTATCTATCTATCTATCTATCTATCTATCTGTCTGTCTGTCTGTCTGTCTGTCTGTCTGTCTGTCTGTCTGTCTGTCTGTCTGTCTGTCTATCTATCTGTATGTAGGCTATGTATGTATCAAACAACATATCTGTCTGTTTTTGGGATTTTTTTTAAATATAAAAAAAATGTGAGTATTATTTTTTGTTTAATAAAAATAAAACTCTCTCTTTGTCTATATGTACACAAACTAAAAATGTTTAAGCTCACCTAAAACTAAAACCAAATAGTTTTGTTTTTTATTTTATTTTATGTACAGTATTAACATAAATAAAATAATAAAATGAAACAGGAAAATAAATAAATAAAATACATATACATACATACATACATACATACATACATACATACATACATACATACATATATATATATTACATACATATGTAAACTCACCAGCCACTTTCTTAGGTACACCTTACTAGTACCGGATTGGACCCCCTTTTGCCTTCAGAACTGCCTTAATCCTTCGTGGCATAGATTCAACAAGGTACTGGAAATATTACTTTGAGA
Source organism: Danio aesculapii (assembly GCF_903798145.1). NCBI lineage: Eukaryota > Metazoa > Chordata > Actinopteri > Cypriniformes > Danionidae > Danio > Danio aesculapii. The sequence continues at coordinate 41,481,436 of NC_079457.1, forward strand.
TTTTGGTCCATATTGACATGATAGCATCACGCAGTTGCTGCAGATTTGTCTGCTGCACATCCATGATGCAATCATCCTGTTCCACCACATCCCCAAGGTGCTCTATTGGATTAGGATCTGGTGACTGTGGAGGCCATTTGAATACAGCGAACTCATTGTCATGTTCAAGAAACCAGTTATGACATGTTGCCAGTTATGACATGGCACATTATCCTGCTGAAGGTAGCCATCAGATGATGGATGCACTGATCATAAAGGGAGGGATAAGGTCAGCAGCAATAATCAGGTAGGCTGTGGCGTTGACACAATGCTCAGTTGGTACTAATGGGCCCAAAGTGTGCCAAGAAAATATCCGCCATACCATTAAACCACCAGCAGCAGCCTGAACCATTGATACAAGGCAGGATGCATCCGTGCTTTCATGTTGTTGACACCAAATTCTGACCCTACCATCTGAATGTTGCAGCGAAAATCGAGACTCATCAGACCAGGCAACATTTTTGAAATCTTCTATTGTCCAATTTTGGTGAAGATGTGTGAATTGTCCCCACAGTTTCCTGTTCTTAGCTGACAGGAGTGGTACCCGGTGTGGTCTTCTGCTGCTGTAGCCCATCTGCCTCAAGATTTGTCGTGTTCTGCATTCAGAGATGCTCTTCTGCATACGACGGTTGTAATAAGTGGTTATTTGAGTTACTGTTGCCTTTCTATCAGCTGAAACCAGTCTAGCCACTCTCCTTTGACCTCTGGCATCAACAAGGCATTTGCGCCCACAGAACTGCTGTTCACTGGATATTTTCTCTTTTTCGGACCATTCTCTGTAAACCCTAGAGATGAATATATATATATATATATATATATATATATATATATATATATATATATATATATATATATATATATATATATATATATATATATATATATATATATATACATACATACATATGAACCCTATATGTTAGTACCTAAGTATAGTAGGATATAAAGTCCAATTTTTTGTGTGCAAATCATCTCTCACACACACTCTCTCTCTTTACACTAACAAAAAAATTAACTAATAAAAGTCTGAAAACTGAATAAAACCACACAGTTTGAATAATGATTTATAAGTAATTTAATTTTTCTGTAATCTGTATTCTTTGACATGATGTGGAACATGCATAATGAATGACACGGTTTTTGATAATGTAATCAATCAATATTTGCTTTATTGAGAAACTAGGAGACATTCTTGTTCAACAAGAAGAGCATTGCAAACGTTTTATTTCACTGAACTCACCAAACTCGCGTTAACTCAAGTTTTATTAGTCACAGCTTTCAAACCATGATGGTACGCCACGTCTGCTCCTGAAGTCAAGCTGAAAGAGATTTTATTTGAACATGCAGCAGTGTGCGGCACATGCAGGGTCACTGCCAATGAGAACTTGACAATAACAACACAACACAATGAAAAGATGTGGAATTCTGTGCAAAACAACATAACATTACAATCCTTTTACTGAATCGTTCTCGAACCCAAGACGGCTGGGCAAGAGCATCAGGCATTTGGCTGAACGAATCTCGAAAACATAATTATATTGTGTCTGTATACAGTTCCTCCGTTGCCCTAAAGTACTCCCACAACTAAAAGACCCCTGAAGCAAGGAAGCAAGGCAATGACACATAAAATGGTAAGCTAAAAACTTGACAAACAACACAAACAGTATACACTCATTATAAGCACCATAAATTTAACATCTATACTGTAGATTCAACCTTCCCACTTAAACATCCCATACAAACGTCATATATTATATATAATACAACAAACTAATATGAAGTAATAATACACATTAATAATATTATTATAAAAGTGTCGAGCGATCAAAGAGCCCTTGCAAAGTGATAATGTTAAGACTTTACCGTAAAATTCTTTTAAAACAATCACCCATATACACCCAAAACTGAAAAATGTCACCATTTACACACCATTCACTTGTCACAAACCTGATTGAGTATATTTTTTTCGTTGAACACAAAATAAGATATTTTGAAAATGGTAGAAAACCGGTAACCATTAACTTACATATTCCTACTATGGATGTCAATGGTTACAGGTTTGTAACATTCTTCAAAATGTCTTCTTTTGAGTTTAACAACAACAACAACAACAAAAAAACTCATAAAGGTTTTTGAAACCATTTGAGAGTGAGTAAATGTTGAGTGCAGTTTCATTTTTGGGTGAATTATTTCTTTAAGTGTCTTTTTAAGTTTGCCAATACTTATTTTTTTTTGCTTTGTCCTTTTTTTTCCTGTAGCATTAACAAACAAACATCTAAAGATACACAATGCTTTTCAGACTGTGCTTAGCGTTGGTTTATTGTCATTTTAATCACTACACTTTTAACCCTTGGTAAATAAACATTTTACATGTAATTTAGAAGCATGTCGAGGACTGCTTTTTACCTGGGATTTTAAAACCCTGTTATGGATTAGTGTGATCATCACTCAATCCCACATTAAGGCTTTTTACACTTGAACTAGTTAACCCTGGATACTTGTAAACCCCAGGTCAAGAAAATCCTGGTTTATCTTGCTTCACGTTTCACACTGTCATAATAAACCTAGAGTTAATATTAAATACTGATTATTTCTATGACGTTTCAAACTGCACTCTCCTAAAAATAATACTTTAATATTCTAAAAGCTGGTTTATGTGGTTCATTCCGCTGTGGTTCATGGTAAATTCCTGGTAAATCAGGGACTAAGCTTAAGGAATATGAATCAATGAAGTTATTTATACAACGGCAACGATTACATCATTGGTTCCCATAAGGACCTTTCAGTAAGTGGTACTCAAAAAAACATATTTATTTTTTGTTAAAGTATCTGTAAAAGAAAACTGAATTCATTTTAATAACCTTATATATATATATATATATATATATATATATATATATGTGTGTGTGTGTGTGTGTGTGTGTGTGTGTGTGTTTGTGTCATGGAAAAGATTAAAGTTAAAGGATCTTAATAAAACTGTTGGTCCCTTTATTTTCAAATACTGTAAGTACACTTGCAAATCTTTGGTTGACCTTCATATTTGCGGTATACTTATTGACTGAAAAAATGAAGCACACAAGCTGTATATACTGTATATTGTCCAAATCACTGTTAAATGTGGCACATGATTGGTTGTTGGTTGCTTCGAGACAAAACCTTCCAACACTGTTGTAAAGCACACGTCTGGCTCCGCAATGCAGGGTTAACAGCACAAAAGAAGTGCTGATGCTGCACCATCTCATAATCCAGGATAAAAAGCAGTGCCAAGTCTGATTGTAAATCACAAGAGAAATATTTCTCTCCCTTCATGTAAGCAAAATGCATGTTTCATTCATCCAATCAGCGAATGCTAATATTGTATTCCTACAAGGACTTTAACCTGGGGGTTTCAAATTATACAGTGTGAAAGGTATGAATAACCCAGGATTAAACTTAACACAGGTTTAAAGCGATAGTTTACCTAAAAATAGACAATTTACTCACAATTTACTCTCCCTAAAGTGGTACTTAACCTTTATGAATTTCTCTTTTCTGTTGAATGCAAAAGAAGATATTTTGAAGAATGTTAAAAATTGGTAACCACTTTTATGGCAGGAAAAACAAATAGTATGGAAGTCAGTTTGGTTTCCAACATTTTTCTAAATATCTTCATTCTGTTCAAGTGAATTGTGAGTAAATGATGACATCGTTTTCAATTTTCAGGGAACTATACTAGTTCAAGAGAAAAGCCTTAGTAAAAACTATTTGAAATCTCTTTGTTGACACCGTTTTGGTCCTTATACTAATCTGTGTCTGTTTTATTTCAATTCCAGCATTAATATTTATCCTCAAATCAATCATCCTCTATTTCTTGTAGTTTCCAAACTGAATGGCCAGTCGGTCAGCAACGCAGCGGAAAGTGGCAGGCTGCACTTCCCAATAGTTCACCGGGTTTCCGTAGAGGCTGATACCATGGTAGAAGTTCCTTTTCATGCCAAAACCTTGAGGGCAGAAGTCATTGACATCCACTTGACTGATGTTGTTGGAATGAAGGTAAGCCACCTGAAAAAGAAGCAAACAAAAAATCAATAACTGCACGTGTGTGAATGGGATTCTTTTTGTTCTGCAGCTTGATATCTGGCACCTGCAGGTATTTCATGTCTGGCAGGCCCTTCGGGACGCGGGTCAGCCGGTTGTTTTCCAAATGCAACTCCCTCAGATTAGAGACGTATGATAGGCTGCCATTCTCAATCATGCGGATCTGGTTGAAACCCAGACCCAATCTGGCAAACAAGGACAAACACAACAATGAATAAGCAACAGACAAAAGACAGGCCGCACACGTTGTGACAGACATCTAGTGAGGTGGAAACACAATAGACTGGAAAAACTGTGAACAGGCACTGGGTCAAATGAGCCCTCCAGGACAGGCTGCTCGAAAAAAGAAATCCAGCACATGCAGGATCGGAAATTTACAACAGAATTTGCATGACACCAATTCCAGTGTTATTCTTTATTGAAAAAATAGTCACATTTTGTTTTTGGTTTGTATTTTGGTTTTTGATTTCTGTGTTGGTTTCAAAAAGACATATATGTTTTTATTTTTTATTTTAATAATATTTTTGTATAGTTTTTGTCTCATATAATCCAAATAAGATTCAAGATTAATTTAATTACTGTATAATTCAACATCACAAACTGCAGAATGAATTTACCTTGCATCTGTATATTTAGTACACACCCAAATAATTTGATTCTGGGCTACAAAGCCAATCTTATTTTGCAAAAACTTGGTCTGTCTTTTCACTGTTATGCGGATGACACCCAAATCTACCTTTAAAACCAAGTTCAAGTGGGCTAGAGACGCTTATGTTATGCTTGTCGGATGCGAAAGCCTGGTTGTATTTGAACTTTCTAAATTTGAATGAGACTGAAGTAATTCTGTTCGGCCCGTCGAACTCTTCTAGAGCAACGATAATTAATCTTTAATAAAACAAGTTTTTTTATGAAGTCCAGGGAAAAAAATAAATGCAGTGGTTAAATCCTGCTTCTTTCAGCTTAGACTCTTAAAAACAGTTAAATCTATTCAAAATGTGAAAAAATAATTCATTTATTACCACTATGTTGAACTATTGTAACTCACTATACTTTGGGATTAGTCTGAAAACCTTTTCCGTTTACATCATCATCATTTTCTTTTTGGCTTAGTCCCTTTATTAATCTGGGGTCGCCACAGTGGAATGAACCACCAACTTCTCCAGAATATGTTCTACGCAGCGGATGCCCTTCCAGCTGCAACCTATCTCTAAAACATCCATACAGACATACTCACACTTATACACTACGGACAATTTAGCCTTCCCAATTCACCTGTACCACATGTCTTTGGACTGTGGGGGAAACCGGAGCACCCGGAGGAAACCCACATGAACGCAGGGAGAACATGCAAACTCCACACAGAAACGGCAACTGACCCAGGCGAGGCTCGAACCAGTGACCTTCTTGCTATGAGGCGACAGCACTATCTACTACGCCACTGCGTCACCCTATCCCGTTTACAATTGGTTCAAAATGCTACTGCAAGGCTTTTAACAGGTACTAAGAAACATGACCATAATACACCAGTTTTACGGTCTTTGCACTGGTTGCCTGTGCACTATCGAGTCACTTTTAAAATTCTTCTCCTGGTTTCTAAATCTCTAAATGGTCTGGCACCTTCCTATCTGTCAGACATGTTGATTGAGCATCAGCCTGGTCGGTCTCTTCGGCCATCTAAACAGAGATTGTTATGTATCCCTAAGTCGAGGCTGAAATGCAGGGGTGACCGTGCCTTCGCAGTAGCTGGTCCTGGGTTGTGGACTGCTCTGCCCCTCTGTATTAGATCTGTTTCATCCCTGTCTGTTTTTAAATCTAGGTTGAAAAATTACCTGTTTGATTTGGCATTTTATCAATGAAAACTTTTCTTTGTTGTGATGTGTATTGTGCAGCACATTGATCAACCTCTGGTAGTGTTTAATAATGCTATATAATTAAAATTGACATTGACAAAAATAGCCAACACATTTTATGAGACATTTTATTATGCCAAAAAATAGTACAAGTAACAAGTAAAGCTTGTGTTTTATGAACTCTACTGTAAATAGATGGAAGCTCAATTTTTGATGAGTAACGCACACTGCTAAGCACTTCATTTAATTTTCTCAATATGCACATTTCTATTAAACCCTTAAACGGAAGATTTTAAAATGGTTGTATCTCAGCCAAATATTTTCCTATTCTAACAAACCAAACATTAGTGGAAAGCTTATTTATGACAGGTTTTGTGTTCTATGGTCTCTAATAAGAAACACCTTTCACAACTGAATCCACTATAAAAACGTAGGCCTAATACATTTTTTATTTATTTTTTTTGTTATTGTTATTTTGGTTGTTTGGTGTTTGTATTTAACTGTGTTTGTGCATGAGCTGTGAGATTTATTAAGTTAAATAGTATTAGTCAAGATTATGTGATTTATTCATTATATTATTTGTGACCTTAATGCGGTGATTTGGGATTAATTTGATACCGATGTCCTGACATTTTATCCTACCCATCAGATTATGCTACCCTCACTGTATTTGAATGGTTCTGAGGTTGGGGTTAGGGATTAGGGCGATATTAAAGCTTCATATCACTCTATTCCACATTAAAATTTACACTGGATGCAAAATCTGATGAGTAGCGTATTGTGTCATCAAAATGTGCTATACCTACTTTCTGAATGGGAGATAGGACAAATCGACACAACACCAGAATACACTGTTGTAATTAATTGTTGTATGTTTTTTAGTTCTTGCATACGTCTGATGTCTTCCGATCCGCCTTCTATGTTGAGAACTGAATAACTGATGTGAAAAATAAACCAGTCAGTAGAAATAAAGACTCTTACTCGTTTGTTGCTGGAGGGAGCTACAATATTAATAAAAGCATCTGCATCTTTAATTCTAACAAAGGTTAAATATTGATTTGTCATGTTTATATCAAAACAGGAGCAGCACATGCTGACAGTGAAATGTGCTATTGTGCATACATTTAGCAGTAAATTGTGAATGCCATCAGTCTGGCCTCTCTAGGGCATTTATGATTCAGCGCTGCACTGGAGATACTGCACTGGAGAGCAGTTAGGCTCTGTATTTGACAAATATGCAAATGTAAAAGCATTTCATCTTCAATGTAATCATTCACACATCTTTAGGCTATTTGTGTTCACTAAATTAGATTTTTTTTATTTTATTTTGTGCTGTCTTAGCATTGTTTTTAGACACGTTCATGCTAAACTGGTTTATCATTGTGATTTCCACCTACTAAATTAGATAATCTAGAATTGATAGAAAACAAATATATGAGAAATGTTCTTTTTTTGCTGTAATTCAGTTTGATTTTAGTTTGTATTTTAGTTCACACAGAACATTTTTTGCATTTCACTTCACTCCTTTTCTACTGTTTTTCTATATAACAAGCACTAGACTGATATTTCTCAATACATAGTATTTTTTTTTTTTATTGAAACATTTCAAGGGTTACACACTGCTTATTAAGCTTTTATTAAGCTTTTTAATGCAGTTCTTTATAAAAAAAAAAAAGAGTTTTCCTGTAACAGATTTTCTGGTGGCTGTTATGCACTTTATGGCTGTCTATGTTTACCTGAGACATTTAAATATAACTTTGTTTCATATAAGAATCTCATCCCAAGCAAATGCTGTCTCAAACTGAAAATATCACAAGCATGGTCTATTTTTATCACCTCATCATTCAGCTTTCATACACCAGGTGGCGCTGTTGCTTTATAGAGGTCCTGACAGAAAAAAAAGCTGTATGTTTAGAGAAATGAGGCGCTTCACCTGTACAGGTGTTTGTAGCGTCTCAGGTCCTCCAGTTCAATAGCTTGGATCTGGTTGTTGTCCAAGTGGAGCTCATGAAGACTGTCAGGGAGATCTGGAACGAGAGGGACATTTATCATTAGATAATTGGAAGTAGCACCGTTCGTCTCTGCTCTTAATGCTATATGAAAGACGCAAATTATGATTCATTACTGAGAATATTAAACTCATTCATGTGAGAAATTACATAGTGCTATCTGAAAAAATATTTTTAGCTGACAAGCTTTCAGTATTCAATGACATTAAAGTGATGATTACCCCAAAATGAAAATGTGCAGTTTATTTACCTACTCTTAGGCCATTCAAGATGAAGGTGACTTTTATTCGTCAGTAGAACATTAAAGTACATTTTTAGCTGAAACCAAGGTCAATGACTACTGACACTATGAGAAAAAAAATCCCATATGCAGGCATTACAAAATGATTGCCAGTGGCTGCTGATGATACATTGAGGTTTTATTAAGCAAAATACTGCAAGTGCAAGAAACTGAATGTAATTGACAACATTATAACCTTATAAAAACGGTCCTGAGAATGTTCATTACAGTTTGGAGGTTGGGTTTCTTGCTGTATAATATATACTGCAGCATGCACACTCCAGACTATCATGAACATGCTCAGAATCGTTTGCTGAGGCTGTGGATACACCCTTTTACATGTAACTTATAAATACTCCCGCTGTCCCCTCTGCATGAGTTTTTTTAATTTGACAGATAATTAGAACATTCATTCATTCATTTTCTTTTCAGCTTAGTCCCTTTATTAATCAGGGGTCGCCACAGCGGAAAGAACCGCCAACTTATCCAGCACATGTTTAACGCAGCGGATGCCCTTCCAGCTGCAACACATCACTGGGAAACACCCATACACTCTCATTCACTCACATACACTATGGACAATTACCCAATTCACCTATACCGCATGTCTTTGGACTTGTGGGGGAAACCGGAGCACCCGGAGGAAACCCACATGAACACGGGGAGAACATGCAAACTCCACACAGAAATGCCAACTGACCCAGCCGAGGCTTAAACCAGCCACCTTCTTGCTGTGAGGCGACATCGCTACCCACTGCGCCGCCATGCGCCATGAGTTGTGTTTTGGATAAAATTTTTGCTAAATTATAAATAAACTCGACAAAAGAGACTGACAGAGATGAATTGTGCATATGTATCTGCATCTACAAAATAAGAGTCCCACATACATAATAAGTTTAATATAAAGTTAGATAAACTTAAAAATAACTAAATAAATGGGACAGTGGCGCAGTGGGTAGCACAATTGTCTCACAGCAAGAAGGTCACTGGTTCGAGTCCCAGCTGGGTCAGTTGGAATTTCTGTGTGGAGTTTGCATGTTCTCCCCGTGTTCACGTGGGTTTCCTCCGGCTGCTCCGGTTTCCCCCACAAGTCCAAAGACATGCACTACAGGAGAATTGGGTAAGCTAAATTATCTGTAGTGTATTGTGTGAGTGTGTGTGGATGTTTCACAGTGATGGGTTGCAGCTGGAAGGGCATCCGCTGCGTAAAAAACATATGCTGGATAAGTTGGCGGTTCATTCCGCTGTGGTGACCCCAGATTAATAAAGGGACAAAGCCAAAAAGAAAATGAATGAAAGAATGAATGAATAACTAAATAAATGATCATTGTTGTCTCACTAGAAAACATGGCTTATCAAACGCAGCCTGGGGTGTGTTAATGATTCCAGAGCAGCATATCAGTCTTAGCTGTGATCTCCTGATGACGTGGCTGCATGTCAGGTCCAAATGATGTAAAATGTGCCCAAAAGAACATTCTAGTTACTAGGGCATGCCTCATGAGTCACACAACAGTCTATTTTGTTTTCTGATAAGCCTATATTTCACCAGAGTTTATACACTCACGTAATTTACATGAAAACAAGGAAACAATGGTGTTTGAGGCAGACGGTATGCCCGTTTCCATATGCTGATCTTTTTTTTTAGCTTGAATATGTTTTTTCAATCTCAAAGTGATGGTAGCTGTTGACCTACATTTTCAGTTTCAGAAAAAAAACGAAAGAAAAAAACTTCTTGAATAGCCTGAGGGCAAAAAATGACAGTTTTCTGTTTGACCTACAGTATGCCTTTAATTATTATTTTAAAGAATCACCTTTTGGTATTCCAGTGAGTTTGGCCTCAGAGACGCGCAGGTAGTTGAGTTTCAGGCCTTTAAAAGCGCCAGGCTCAAAGCCACTGTTCTGAATAGGGTTTCCGCCCATCTCTATAAGAAGCATTCAACATCAGACAGAATATCCCATCACAAAAACCAGCAGGCTCCATCTAAAAAAGGAAATGGTTTGGTCAGATTGTAACCTCTTTACCACATAATGGCGAGCGTGCATACAAACCAATGCAGTTCATGCTGCCCAGACCAGAGAACGTTCCTTCTGCAACCTTCTTAATACGGTTGTCATGAATGCGCAGCTCCACCAGAGATGGGGGAAGGTTTTTGGGTACCACTGTCAGGAGGTTATGGGAAAAATAAAGCTTTTTTAGATGTCGGAGGGGTGTGAAGACTCGTGGGTGGACTTTGGAGATCTTGTTGTTGACCAGTGACAGGGCCTGACGGGAAACAGGAAGAGACACTAACATTTGGAAACTCATAAAGAAATGATTAATAATAGCTCGACTGTATGAATTAAATATGTACACACAATCAAACGGCTTATAAACGATGTTTTAACTTGATGTCTTGTTCCTTTTTTTATTTTTGCAGGCCATGTCAAATATTGTGTTTGGTGAGGGAGGCTGAATAAATATTAGGGATAAATATTGGGGATAATATGAGTTCTAAGAAGGGAACTAAAACATTCAGTTTGGCACTGGCGTGTGTTTCCAGAGCTACAGGAACATTCTTCTTCAGAGACTCGAACTGTTTGAACATCCTGTCGGGCTGTTTTGCACAGTGCCAAACGTAAAGTAATGCTCATGGCGAACGGCAGACCAATTTTTCAGGAGTTAGCCAAAACACGCTTTAAGGAAGCCTGTCTCATTGATTCTTATGTAAAATAAAACTCATAAATATTAATGTTGCGATGAATGTACAGCCAACTCATGTCCATGTTCACTGGCCAATAAAGACTCAAGCTGTGAGACTGGCACGCATCAACAGACAGCAAAGGAAACCATCCATAAGGTTGTAAAATGATGAACTGTCTCTTTTAAATAATCAGTCACAGATTTATGAAACTATTTTAGTGGCACTGTACTTTACATTCAGAGTCATCTATCTTCATTTTCCCATTTATCTCAAGATTAACAAAAAGTAGAGTTTATTACTTTTCTTTAAGCGACCTTCACCCTCTCTGATTCTTGAGTCAATATAAATGTCTTACGTAGAGGTTTGTGAGTCCTTTGAAGTCGTTCTCCTTCAGTTCTGTAATGCGGTTGTTCTGTAGGTCCAGGAGTTTGGTGTCTCTGGGAATCTCATTGGGCACTGCGATCAAACCTAAACAAGAGGATGAAATGTTTACATGCTAATGTAAAGCTTTTAGAAAATACAGATTTGTATACAAGTCTCTGAACTGAGAGACCATTAGCCCGACATCTGGTCTGGATTTCTCCCAAAATCTGAATCTGAAAAGTCACTGAACTAAATGGTGAACACAGCTGTAAATCTTAACCAATTCAGAGTGTTTTTGACAAGATATTTAGTTGCACGTGAGTTCATTTGGCCGTTTGTGCTTAATGGCCATTGACTATGTTCAAAGAGTGAGTTCTAATGAGGGGGTCAAATCATTACAGAAAATAACCTATTACATCTAAAGTACAATGTTTTTTGAATGTTAACTTCTTGATGACATTATAAGTGAACATCAGAGAGCACTACAACCTTGTAGGCAGTTCGTGACCTCTTTAATCACAATATTACTACTCAGACCAAAGTGTGCATGTGCTCGGATGACATTCAAGTTTATGAATGAACTCTGTGACATTAAAGTTTTCTCTCTGAATTTGTAAACTCTGTCAAATGCATAAATATTTAATAAATGATACCTCATATCTAATATTACAAAGAAAATCTTTTCAATATGTTCTGTGGGTATGTGTTTTTCAACTGTGATTTAGTCTTTTCTGTGATCATGTCACTGCTGCACACTAAACATAGCCATTGTCGATTATGCATTTGCATTAGCTGCAGGTGTATATATTAGAGTGACCTGAAGATGACAACTTTTAAATCCATTTGGGTTCTCATTGATCACATGACAAAACTCCAGGACAGCCACATCTAGAGCACAAATCTAGCAGTGTGTCTGTTTTTGCAGTGAAGGTTTCAAGACTCTAAACCAGGCAAATGATTCATGATGATTTCCAGCAAAGTGGTTTATGTTAGCAGAAAGTAGTCAACAGATGCATGCAAATTCAAAAGCAAGGGTCAATTTGACTGTTATTGTCATTCAGAACTCTTTTGTGTTTTGTATTTTTAATCAAATAACAATATTAGAGAGAAATATGGATATGATATTTAAATACAAAATTAAACAATCGAATTAAATCCTGTACACAGCAGATCTCACAACTCGACCTACAATTAGAGGGATACAAAGTTAGCGTTAGCTCTACTATAAAAGATCTGGGTGTCATATTAGACAGCAATTTAACTTTTAAAAATCATATATCCCATGTCACAAAAACTGCTTTCTTTCATCTGAGAAATATCGCTAAATTACGAAGTATGCTATCCATCTCAGATGCAGAAAAGCTAGTCCATGCTTTTATGACTTCTAGGCTGGACTACTGTAATGCACTGTTTGCTGGCTGCCCAGCATCTTCTATTAACAAACTTTAATTAGTACAAAATGCAGCTGCCAGAGTTCTTACCAGGTCTAGAAAATTTGATCACATCACCCCAATTTTATCCTCCTTACACTGGCTGCCTGTTAAGTTTCGGATTCAATTTAAAATATTGCTTCTTACATATAAAGCTTTAAATAATCTAACTCCTGTTTATCTAACCAATCTTCTGTCTTGCTACAATCCAACTCGCTCTTTAAGGTCTCAAAACTCAGGGCTTCTGGTAGTACCTAGAATAGCAAAGTCGAGTAAAGGAGGTCGAGCCTTCTCATTTATAGCTCCTAAACTCTGGAATAGCCTTCCTGATAACGTCCGAGGCTCAGACACACTCTCCCAATTCAAAACTAGATTAAAGACCTATCTGTTCAGTAAAGCATACACTTAGTGCACCACTTAGGGGGCTTCCACACAGGTTATGCATCTTGTTGATATACACTGTGAACATCAGCTACGCTAATTATTTTCTTTATTCTCCATTTCCACCTGGGGATACTCTTCCCGAGGCCCTCAGACTATGCAGAGTCACTGATTCGATCCAAGACCAACGACTAGATGATCCCAAGGTTTTTATATCCTGGACCTGGCCGAATCCTGAGCAGCTACTGTGATGGTCATGGAAGAGTGGAGAACATGAGACTGATTCCTGTGACGCTCCAGAGACTGACGAGTCTTCGCTGAGGCCAGCTTCCAGCCTCCGCCACTGAGACTGCAGCTCTACACAAGACGTTTGGCCAGCGGAGAAATTAAAATGGTCGTGCCCAACTGAGCCTGGTTTCTCTCAAGGTTTTTTTTCTTCACTTCCGCCTTTAGTGAAGTTTTTTTTCCCTCTCCGCTGTCGCCACTGGCTTGCATGGTTCGGGATCTGTAGAGCTGCGCATCGTTGGATTTGCCCTTCAATATTTGGACTCTCAGTAGTGATTATTAAACCACACTGAACTGAGCTAAACTGAACTGAACTTAAACACTACAAACTGAACTACACTGTTCCTATTTACTGTTACCTTTTATGTGAAGCTGCTTTGACACAATCTACATTGTATAAGCGCTATACAAATAAAGGTGAATTGAATTGAATTGAATTAACTGCCTCTGTAGTTCTAGTGTTAACGCCAGTTGAGTGATGTTTACCAGCACTTATACAGTAACTAACCTTGGGATACACTTGCTCACTCCTATCTGGGTCATGACACCAATATACCCTTTGTGGATGTACTTTCCAAGTGGATTCTGACATGGAAAGCTGGCACGCTAACAAGTACCCTAAAATCTGCAGCCTCCAGCATCAATCATGTGTACACCTCTTGAGGCCTGGGGAGTGGGGTTTTATCCACACGGCTCTTACTAAACGCCCATTACACTTGCACCACCACAAAAACAAAGTTAATTTTCATGCATTTCAAGCCAAGATCTAGATTCCTTTTTTCTTCTTTCAAGCCATTTGGCCACCTGCTACTCAAACCAACAAGCGCACAGTGACTTTACCCAACAAAGCCAAACCCCCTAGAGTAAAGCTGGGTTTCAACGGCTGCCCAGAACATCACAGACCCCAACCACAGATTTGCAATCCTAATAGGAAATGTTTTATGATGAAGGCACATGACCACCTAAATATATACATAATTATGAACATCTGTTATGAATATACATCTCCATCAATTCAATTACAGCCTACATCATGGAATAACTTCCAGATTTGAAAAAAAAAATATGGTAAAAAATTAGAGAGCGCAGTGGACGGATCAATGTGTTACAAGGAAATCTTCATCACAGTGGGAGGAAGCATAAAGAATCGCCAAAACCAAGGGCTGTATTTTCCGATTTTATATCAAATCCACAAGCATAAACAAAGATGCTATGACATTTGCAAAAACAAAAACACTTGCGAGGACCAAAACACATGGCATCGAGCATTCATGCACATATGCAAACACATTTAGACATGCACAAACAAAAAAGGAATATATATAATTAAAATAATAAGCTCAGAATTCCTATGTTATTGTTGCTTTTGTCAGTTCAATGGTTGTAACTGTTCTGTGAGGATCATAACTTAGGCAAATTTGGCTGGAGAAAGAAAGCATGTCTGGATTCATAAGTATGAGTACAGGCTACAGCAGCACTTTAGCAGCTGCTATTGGTGCCATGCAAAAAAAATAAAATAAAAATCTGCAGTAACCCGCCAATTCTTGTATGCAATATAACCCTTCAACCAAATTCTTAAGCCTTCATCTAACCCAGGTCTTCTCACTTTCCCACATACTTGTCCCACTGCTGTTTGGGTGAACACACAAGCAATGCTGTTGGTTGGTTGGTTTGTTTTGTGTTTATACTATTGTTTAATATGTTTGCCCGTTCACAGATTGACTATGATTACTGAAAAGCACAATTAATTTGCATGACAAATGTTCCTACATAATGAGGATAAAGGGTTTCAAGGAGATATGTTAAGAGTAATCCTTCCATTTTCATTGTTGTTCTGTTGTTTCTTATCCATGTAAAAGAAAGCGAGAGCATCTTGAAGCAATCACGATGAAATCAAGTGACCCCCTTCAGAGCTGTCCATTTTTAGGCCCAAATGACCACTTTGTTGGATGTTCTGCTGACAGAACGTATCCCAAGACTATTTCCAGCCATTCTGAAATAAACAAACTCATCAAAGACTTACAAACCTTCCCCTTCTATCTCTAACACTGTCCTCCCATAAAACATCCTGTGTGTGTGTCATAAAAACAACACAGAACCACTCCTACAGTTTAACAGGAAATTGCACTGGTGTCTTTTTTCATTGTTTCCAATTCAAGCTTCAGTTTTCTTTGAGACTTTGAGTTGGTTATATTTGCCTGATTGGAAGTGAGTTGTCTTCAATATGGAACTGAACCTAACTGCAGATCTTCAGTCCGGCTTTCAATCTGTTCATTTGGATGATTAATTGTATAGCGGATGTAAAGTAAATATCATTAATGATAACAGCCCAAGCACTATAGCTTCAATAAAAAAAATACATCACTGCACAATACTAATGAACATGCACAATATACTGACACTGAGAAGAAGAAATGGTCCCACTTTAAATTAAGTGGCTTTAATTATAAATTACTTACATCAAAAATCAATATAATATACTTACTGTGTTATTGAAGAACACTTTTGGTGCTCTTGAGATGGGATATGGGTAGGGTTAGGACAGGTTTGGTATTATGGCTAGGTTTAAAGGTGAGTTAAGGTGTGAGGGATTGTGAACAGTGTAATTTTAATTGCAATTACGGAATTAATTGTAACAATTACTTGGGTTCACAACAGAGGTGCGGATCCAAATGCAGTTTATTAGGATTGGCCAGGCAGGCAAGGTTTAAGCAAGGACAAATAGTATCATACAGATAATCCAACTGAGTAGCTGAAGTCAAATGTGGCAGGCGGCAAAACAACATAAACAGTAAACAAAACAAGGAGTCAGAAACACAGCAAGAAAACACAGAAAATGTTTACGTAATGCTCACTAGACATAAAAGACTCAGCACTGGATATCAGTGTGTGTGGTGTATATACAATATAGTCCCAGTAATCAGTAATGACAAGCTTCAGCTGTGTGTGTGTTATCAAGGGGTGATCAGGAACTGGTGTGTGAGTGGATTGCGTGATGGGATATGTAGTTTAGTTGAATGACATGGAGTGTTCTCCAGAAGCTTGCAAGGGCAACACTGCTATTGATCATAACTTGACATAACATTGATACACTCTGTCCCTGGGGTGGTACCTTTTCAAAAGGTACACTTGTGTACTTAAAGGGTCCATATTGGTACCTCAAAAGTATACTTAATATTAGTACCTAAAAATTTAAAGAGGAACACTTTTATACTTTTTAGGTACTAATATGTACCCTTGAGTTATTAATATGGACCCTTTAGGTACAAATTTGTACCTTTTGAAAAGGTACCACCTCAGTGACAGCTCAGGTACCTTTATTTCTGAGAGTGTAGACAGATACTCACTTAGGTCTGAACATTGCACTATGTTGACTTGACAATGGCATCCAAAGGGACATATAAACACATCTGGTGGCAGTTCCTCAGAAGCTGAACCCTCTTCGTCTCTCATCATTACTGTTGTCGAATCTCCTGCTTCTCCGTCCATTGCAAAGTCCCAGAATCCTCTCTGCTCAAAGGGCAGAGCCAATGAGGGAGCAGAGAGGCTGCAGACACTGAGCAGCAACAGCATGAGAGAGCGGCAGGAGAACATCACTCATATACAAAGACTTACACACACGGATCTGGAGAACATGGAGACAAAAACAGAAGACCCAATCAAACCAAGGATAATAATGATAGAAACTCTACAGTAAACGTACAACAATAACTGAGTCTACACCAAAACTATAATGAATAAATATTCAAATTACTTTCAGGATTATTATTTCAGCTACTGAATGACATAAACCAGACTCCATCCTGTAGATGTAAACAAGTCCATGTTTGCTTATAATAAACAAAGCAATGTCATCCAATTGTGAGGATATTGGTTTCAATTCAATTGGTTTCAATTGGTTTCTATTTTTTTAGTCTTGGCCCTTTAATTCTTTAATATAAACAATGCATTACTGTAGCCCCATTTACAACAGGTAATAAGATGCATTTAAATCCATACAATATCAAGGGGATACCTTTAAATAAAGATGTAAATGGAGTTTGAAATGTTTAGCGCTTGTCCACTTTTATAGCTTTCAGAGTCAGCCAAAAACACATAAGATGGGATTAGATTCATATTGTAAACATTATCTTTGCAGACCATGTGCAATCAAATAACCAAAAGATATATCAGGTGGAATATTCTGTTGTGCACATTATTTATTTAAACTCTTATACACGCAAAACAAGCCTATTAAAAGAAGCCTTTTATTTCCATGGAACTGAAAATGTGCTAATGTGCCCTGCAGTTATTTAATAAGGCACTTCTGTCTTTTCAAGTTCGACTCACAACCCATTTCCTTGACTCTGTTTATAATAATTAAGACAGTTTTCGCAAAGTACATCAAAGAAACAGGACGGAACTGTGTTGTTATTTGGGTTTTAGAAGGATAACGTAACACTGCCATCTGAATATAAATACATCATACAGCACAGGACTTGCCCTTCCTGAAAAACACTGAGACAGCATTGGCATTTATCAAATTTGAGGGTACATTATTCAAAGGTACTAAAAGTATCCCATACAAAAGCTCAGAAAAATCTTTTTTTTTTAATCATTAAAATGTTTCTATACACTGTAAAAAGCAATAGCTGTTTTCACTAATTAAATTAAGTGCAGTTAACTTATTATGAATAAGTTTATTCACCTTACAGCATTTAAACAAATAATCCCAACTTTTTAGCACATTAAGTTGTTAAACTAAATAGATTCAAGTAATTTTGACTTACAATAATATGTAATTAATTACAATAAGTTGGCGGTTCATTCCGCTGTGGCAACCCCTGATTAATAAAGTGACTAAGCTGAAAAGAAAATAAATGAATGAATGAATGAATTAACTTTTAAATGGTCGCTGTACAATATTTAGACAATAAAAATGTTTTAGAAGAGTAGGTATTGTTTTTTGTCTTAACTTGAATGTTTTAGTTCACTTTACTTGATAATTTTAAGGCAATCGGTTTCCTAATATTTTCCAAGTAATGTGAAGACTAATAAGAAGTTAACACAACTAATTATGTTGAGTCAACTGTACTGAAGTCTACTTTATTAAGTTGTAAATACAAACTGTTTTAAGTTATCCTCACTTAAAATGATTACACTACCTTACTTTCACAATCGGTTTCCTCAATTTTTAAGTAAGGTCAACTTATTACATTTTACAGTGTTGAGAAAGTAAATTATTAAAGGAACACTTTTTTGAAAATGGGCTCATTTCACAACTCCCCTAGAGTTAAACAGAGAGGTTGTACCATTTCTGAATCCATTCAGACAATCTTCAGGTCTGACAGGAGCACTTTTAGCTTAGCATAAATCATTGAATAAGAATAGACCATTAGCATCTTGCTCAAAAATGTCCAGTTTTAATAATATCCTATTTGAAGCTTGACTCTTTTGTAGTTACACTGTGTATTAAGACCTATGGAAAATTAAAAGTTGCTATTTTCTTGGCATTTCGGCCTAAAAAAATAGCAACTTTTCATTTTCTGTGTGGTCTTAGTATATGGTGTAACCACAGAAGAGCCAGAAATTGTCTAATTGGACTGAAAATGGTAAAACACCATGTAAAAACTGTTTAATTCTAGGGGTGTTGTTTAAATGAGCCTATTTCCCCCAAAAATGTGGAGTGGTTGTTTAAGTGCAACCATTTAGTTCATATTTTTTTATTAAGTGAATGGGAAACTAAATAGACAAGTGGTGAATGTCTGTACAGGTCTGGTCAGACAGTGTGTGGTGGTGGAAAAACTCAAACTTGCCTTCTTGAAAACATCTCCTAAAACAAGCCATTCATTAGACAGGATGGAGGTAGGAGTGGATATTTCTAACAGTCTCTGTTAGTCTGTGTGTGAATGTCTAGAAGGGTGGGAGCCTCTCATGATGTCATTTCTCAATGTCTTCCAGCTGAGTCCTGTGACGACACCAGAAATTTGGGTTTTGGCTGAAATGTGGTTTAGGATCTGGAGTCTGCAGAACCCAGCAGATGATATCAATGACACATTAGACATGGGTCTGTGAACCTAAACCACAACACCCACACACCCTCCACCTGTCAGTCCTGACTCAACCATGGCCTTTGTGTTGAACCTAAACTAACCAAGGCCTAAAATTAAAGCCAACACCTGTCCCAAACAGACCATCTAAACTCAACCTTAATCCTGAACTTTGACCCTGACTCATGCATACCCTTAATACCTCAAATTGAATGTGATATCTCATGACTAAAGCTAGAGCAACACAGCATTACAATTATCCATTAAATCCATCCAGCTGGGGGAAATTTCACTGCCATCAAAGTTGATTGCCCACACAATTGAGCCACAGCAACACTTTAATCCATAGTATTCCCTATACAAGCTGGGAAGAAACACATGTGGATGAACAAGAGGAGCCAGATGCCACAGGATGTTGTGTGTCCCAAGAGAGAAACTTAATGTCTTCACATCGCAATTTATTCTCACATTCAAATACATTGCCTCAACAACACAAGTCTTTTTTTTTTAAACTGAAGCATCTGTTTATTAATAAGCTGCAACTGCAGTATTATTAAAGTTTTCAATAATAATAATAAAATAAAACTAGTATAAATGCTAATGCAAGCCCTGTATTACATTATAAAACAAGTGTACAGCCCTGGAGTTGGTAGACCTGGGCAAATAACCAAATTGCAAATGCGATTATACAAAGCAATGATTGTCCTGCAGATCTTATTAGTGACGCACGGTTCTGCGATCATTAGTAAATCTCAGATGAAAGCCTAAGGATGCTCTCAGATGGAAAATACTAAGAAAGAACACAGAAAATTGCCAAAAAACTGAAAATGAAACTAGTTTAATTGATTCAAAACAAACAACTATGGTATGAGTTTGGAGTAAGTTCATTAGATTAACTATGGTATTTTACATGGTTTCAGACGTGGCGCAAACTCTTAGTTCAACGAGGATCTACGAAAACCACTGATTATTTCAATTTAATCATCCTCCAATGAAATCTTTTTAAATTTTGGATGCAACATGTGTAGCTTCTCAGTGAACTAAGACATTTTAAATCTAATAAGTTTTAATGCTTGTGTCCACTTTTGCCTTTAACACATTTTTTATTGTTTTAAATCGACATCTTATAAAATCTTGGATGTGTTTTTTAGCTTGTTTATTGTACACCTGGTCACATCGCAGCTTGTTTTGTTTTTTATCTTGTTATTCAGAAATGCCAAGGAGGCAAATGTCCACGTTAAAAAGTCAATGGAGGGGGTTGATTGGTCCCCCCAGTGTTAGTGTCTTTCGGATCTCTATGTGGTGATTTACTAGAACCAGCTTAACCAACAAAATGCACCTCAAAATTACCTGCGATTAATCACATCAGCTGTAGCTTGTGTATAAAATATCACTGTGTTAAATATCATATATATATATATATATATATATATATATATATATATATATATATATATATATATATGAGCTATATATGAGCTATATATGAGCTATATGAGCTATATATATATGAGCTATATATAAATATATAAGCTAGCTCTCTGCAACTCTCACATGGTCGTCCACTGACGCTAACCAGGGCAGTGCCTAGTCAGTACTTGGATAGGAGAGCACATGGGAAAGCTAGGTTGCTGCCGGAAGTGGTGTTAGTGAGGCCAGCAGGGGACTCTCAACTTGCAGTCTGTGTGAGTCCTAATGCTCCAGTGTAGCGAAGGGGACTCTATACTGCTCAGTGAGTGCTGTCTTTTGGATGAGACGTTAAACCGAGGTCCTGACTCTCTGTGGTCAATAAAAATCCCAGGATGTCCTTCGAAAAAGAGTAAGGGTTTAATCCCAGAATCCTGGCCAAATTTGCCCACTGGCCTCTGTCCATCATGGCCTCCTAACCATCCCCATATCATAATTGGCTTCATCACTGTCTCCTCTCCACCAATCAGCTGGTGTGTGGTGTGTGGTCTGGCCCAATATGGCTGCTGTTGCGTCATCCAGGTGGATGCTGCACACTGATGGTGGATGAGGTGATCCCCCCTCCTATTGTGTAAAATCGGTTTGAGCGTCTAGAAAAGCGCTATATAAACATAAGGTATTATTATTAATTAATAATTATTATTTATTAGTCACTCATAACCCTGAACCAAAATTGTACAACACAAGAAGTCAGGATATGAAGATTGAAAAGGTATGACAAGCATTCAACCTCCTCAGTCAAATGAAAATAAACAGGCTTAAATAGGGCTGACGGAACATTCATGCTAATAATTTATTGCAATATCTAGAGATATATTGAAGAAAAGGCGGGATGGTTGCTCAGTGGTTAGCACTGTTGCCTCACATGAAGAAGGTCACTGTTTCCAGCCCCGGCTGGGTCAGTTGGCATTTCTGTGTGGAGCTTGCATGTTCTCCCCATGTTCACGTGGGTTTCCTCCAGGTGCTTCGGTTTCGTCCACAGTCCAAAGACATGCGCTGTAGGTGAATTTAAATAAGTTAAATTGGCCGTAGTTTATGTGTGTGAGGGAGTGTGTATGGGTGTTTCCCAGTGTTGGGTTGTGGCTGGAAGGGCATCCGCTGCATAAAACATATGCTGGATAAGTTGGTGGTTCATTCCGCTGTGGTGACCCCTGATTAATAAAGGGACTAAGCCAAAAAGAAAATGAATGAATGAATAAAAATACACAAATACAAAAAAAAAAAAAAACATTATTATATTGATTTTTAAATTACAGTCATCTTTCCAAAGACATCCAATTTTTATCTATTAATTTATAAAGCGACTGAAGGGAGACCACACTTTTTAAAAGTCTCTGCTTTACCTCTGACTACGTATGTAATTTTTTCAACAACAAGATTATCAGACATTTCCTTCATCCATTGTGCAAGAACAGGTCTTTGGGTATTGTTCCATACCAAAACCATAACATGTTAAGCTTGTATAAAGCTGAAATTTATAAGTTTAATTTTGTTTGCATGTACTGACACATTTTCAGGATATACAGTTGAAGTCAGAATTATTAAACCCCCTGAATTATTAGCCCTCTGTTTTTTTCTCCCCATATTCTGCTAAACGGAGAGAAGTTTTTTTTTTTCAACAGATTTCTAATCATAATAGTTTTAATAACTCATTTATAATAACTGATTTATTTTATCTTTATATAATTATCTTTAAGTAATATTTGACTAGATATTTTTCAAGACACCATTATTCAGCTTAAAGTGACATTTAAAGCCTTAAGGTTAATTAGGTTAACTAGGCAGGTTAGAGTAATTAGGCAAGTTATTGTATAGCGATGTTTTGTTCTGTAGACTATTCTAAAAATCTATAGCTTAAATGGGCTTTTAATTTTGACCTTAAAATATTTTTTAAAAAACAAAAAAATTAATTTTATTCTAGCCGAAATAAAACAAATAAGACTTTATCCAGAATAAAAAATAGTATCAGACATGCCTTGCTCTGTTAAACATCATTTGGGAAATATTTAAAAAAGAAAACAAAATTCAAAGGGGGGCTAATAATTCTGATTTCAACTGTGTGTGTAATAAACAAAGTTTTAATAAAACATGTTCTCCAACCATTTCTGTCATGATTACCAGCGATCTAACCACCACACTTGTTGTCTAGGTCTGAAATGGACTTACAAACAGACATTTACATTAAAAATTCATCACAGTGGCTGACAGTTCCCAGAGCTGACCATATAGATCTGAACGTTTGCTAAAAATCAGCTCATATGAGGCAGACATTAGTGCCTGAAGTAGAATCCCATTCTTCGTCCTGACATGCCAACATCTATGTGTTCTTCTCATATTGTCTGGGCATCTTTCACTTTAAAGTCAAACACGTGGGAAAGCGACAGACGTTTTTTTAAACGCCGCCGACCTGGAAGAAAAGCAAACAGAGAAGCAAATGTACCCGTTTGTAAAAATAGCGACTAAATTATACCATGCTCCCCAAAAAAGGTCTGGTTTGGACTGGCCAGAGGAATGCGAGGAGAGGGTAGAGGCACAATTATACACAAATTCTTGCATCCTGTGCTGTAGCGAAGAGTTTCAAAACTATATGCGTTATTTATGAACACAAGCAATGTGTTAAGTGTATGTGCTGTTTATGGGATGAAATAGTGTTGTGCTCAGCACTTTCATGCAGCAGCTCTTTAATTAGGAGCTCAAGAAAATAAGTCTTGAGTGGATTCTGAGAGTTATGTTCACACATCAGCAGAACAAGAATGTCTGCGCTGCTCAGAGTGCCAGATAGGCCATGAAATGCTAATAAAATCAACACAAATGAGGCAGAAAGGGAAAGCAGTGGCTTATGGAGTGTTGTCAGATTTCATCTTGTTAAAGTGCGCAACCATGTTCCTGTTCACCATCATGATGACATCCAACAGTGAATCCACTGGGATTCATCTAATGACTCTTCAGAGCTGGTGTTTTTAATAAATCAGTCAGTAGGAATCATAAAACAGCCTCAAAACACAGACAGTGCACTTCTGCTACTTATGAATGGTATATCACAGGATAAATCCCGTATTTAAAGTAAAGAGACAATTAATTAATGATCATTTGACAAAATCACATATCGCTGCAGCAGCCAATTGGAGATCTAGCTGCTATAAAAAGTCAAGTAATCTAAAACTTGTGCTTAGAACCGCACATGCCCATTGGCTGAATCAGTCAAAAAATAAGCTTTCTAGGGCAAACTGACCAGCAAACTGGAAGTTGCTGAGATAGTTACTGCGATTTTAGGATTGCTCCATTCATATGCATGGTATTGGATGTCCAACACTGCAGCCTTGATGTGCTGCAAATAAGGCCAGAGAGCAAAGAGACTTTCCTTTAATGGAATTGAATCACATATGCGATGCATAAAATATGGATGGAATTCTACAATACAGTAAAAAAACGATTTGTATAATGTTAATGTGAATAGTATTTGTATGATGTGGAATGTCATGTAATTTGGCAAATTTAGGATAAATAAATCATAAAAGTAAACTGTTGATAAATTTTCTCTAATTAAAAGTTTCAGGATTTAAAATGAACTAGAAACTTTATTTTTTGTTATTACTAAATAAAACCATTAAAATAAGTCCGGAAAGTTTAAAGTAAATACATGTAACTTGTTTTAAGAAAATATAAGTTATTGATTCATTCATGAGATGTATTAGTAATTGTGTGAATGAATTGTACTGATTTCTGTCACACATTGAGTGTCTGTAGTGTAGAAGAATCTGCTGAAGTGCAGAGTGATGTCATCAAAAATGATCCACTGATCCATTCTGGTGAAAGTAAAACTGGTGTAGGCTTTTAAAGTTATTTATATCTTCTTGAAGCAAATTTTGTCATTGTTTGGAGAATACTACCCTGCTGTAAAAAAAAAAAAAAACTGCTTAAACCAGCGTTGGCTGGTTGGCTGGTTTTAGCTGGTCGACCAGCCTGGTTTTAGAGGAGTTTTGGTCAATTCAAGGCTGGTTTCAGCCATTTGCCACCTGGTCTTAGCTTACTTATGGTCTTAGCTTACTTAGCCTACTTATAGCTTATGGAGCCCAGCCAAAACCACCTATGTCCAGCTTAAACCAGGCTGGTCGGGGGTAGCTAATAAATAAAGTTAAGCTATAGAATAGTCAAAGCAATAGCACTCATGGGCACTTTAGGTGATTCAAAATGAACCAGAGCCATTATTTTGATTCAGACTGAAATGTACTAGCTCCCCTTTGAATTTTGTTTTCTTTTTTTAAATATTTCCCAAATGCTGTTTAACAGTGCAAGGACATTTTTACAGTGTGTCTGATAATATTTTTTTGTCTGGAGAAAGTCTTATTTGTTTTATTTCAGCTAGAATAAAAGCAGTTTTTGATTTTTTTAAAAACCATTTTAAGGTCAAAATTATTAGCCCCTTTAAGCTATATATTTTTATAACAGTCTACAGAACAAACCATCATTATACAATAACTTGCCTAATCACCCTAACCTGCCTAGTTAACCTAATTAACCTAGTTAAGCCTTTAAATGTCACTTTAAGCTGTATAGAAGTGTCTTGAAAAATATCTAGTCAAATATTATTTACTGTCATCATGACAAAGATAAAGTTAATCAGTTATTAGATGAGTTATTAAAACTATTATGTTTAGAAATGTGTTGAAAAAATCTTCTCTCCATTAAACAGAAATGGGGGGGGGGATAAACAGGGGGGCTAATAATTCTGACTTTAACTGTACAATCACAATGAACTTTCTTTCAATCAATTATTTACAGAAATTTTTACACAGCAGTCTGGAAAGCTCGCTTCTTATTAGTCAGTCTCGGCATTCCAAGGTATGTTTTCCCGAGATAACAACGGCTAAATAACACAGGCTCATGCAGGAACTTCTAATCACCCTACCATCACTGAAAATGTTTACATCCTTATACTTCCATTAATTTGTATATGCTTGTCTGTCACGCCGCTATTTTTGACAGTTTGGCGTATCAATAATTACTAGTTTAGTATCATTCAACCAGATTCGATTCTGTTAGCTTTGTGTTTTTGACTGTTTGACGCCATCTTGTGACTGAATAATGCAGAGGTTAGTAAATGCCCTATCAGCTTTGCTCAGCAAGTTTCATTTCTGTCAGCTTTGCATTTAATTAATCGACTATTACAGCTCAGAACAATGTTTTGTGTGTCATTTTTTTATTTTGTGGCAAACAGCCATGTAACAAGCAGGATAAAGTACATCTAGGACAGATGTTTTTGCAGAATAAAGCCCTTCAGTCTTCGCTACTGATAAGCCTGTTAGGTTTTATATAACCACTTGTAAAGGCAAGTGTATTGTAAGTTTGTTTTATGTATTTATTGAAGTACAAGCTGTCTATCAGGTAAAGCAAAACTTGCTGATATTCCCAGTCGACTGCTTATTTGCTGGACACTTTTTTATCCATGACCAGAGAAGAGGACTGACACTGATGACCAACAGTATTCATACGGTCCACTATTGTCTGCTGTCAACACATGACAAACTGACTATCATTTCTATATGCTTGTCAATCCCAAGCAGTGAGTGTGAGAAAAAAGACAATAATCAAAAACATCACATCTGATGCCTCACACAAAAACACACAAACATTATCTGACACCAGGATGATCCTCTCCCACAGCCACAACCAAACACATGAGAGGACAATCCAAAGCTCACAGCACTTTTCAGTCTGAAGACACACTGTGACTTGAGGAATGGTACGGCCTAGACATAACAACCACTTCTGCTGCTAATTACACAGCATATACTTCTCAACGAGGAACGCAGACAGCTATTTCTACCACACAAAATGTCAGTCTTAAAGTCACATGTACAAGTTAGTTGTAGACATTAAAAGAGAGAGAGAGAGAGAGAGAGAGAGAGAGAGAGAGAGAGAGAGAGAAAGAGAAAGTGAGAGAAGCAGCTTGTCTTATCATTATTTGTCCAACCATATTTAAAACACAAAATTATAATAAAATGATTGAGGATGGGGGTGACGCAGTAAGTAGTGCTGTCGCCTCACAGCAAGAAGGTCGCTGGTTCGAGCCTCAGCTGGGCCAGTTGGCGTTTCTGTGTGGAGTTTGCATGTTCTCCCTGCGTCCGCGTGGATTCCTCCGGCTGCTCCGGTTTCCCCCACAGTCCAAAGACATTCGGTACAGGTGAATTCGGTGGGCTAAATTGTCTGTAGTGTATAAGTGTGAATGAGAGTGTATGGATGTGTCCCAGAGATGGGTTGCGGATGGAAGGGCATTCGCTGCGCAAAGCATATGCTAAATAAGTTGGCGGTTCATTCCACTGTGGCGACCCCAGATTAATAAAAGGGACTAAGCCAAAAAGAAAATGAATGAATGAATGATTGAGGATGGTAAAAGATTTTAAAAATACTTTTTGTTATCATTTCTCTATCTAGAAAAAAGTACTGGGCTACAGAATAATGTAAATATAACTTCTACAAAATAATATAAATATACAATAAATATAATCTACATTTTTTATCAGTGGGTAAATTTGTTCATACAGCATGTAATGTTCTGGGTTGGTACTACTTGGTTCACTTTTATTTATATATTTGTTTAACTTGTGTGCACTTTCGCTGTCTTATTTTATTTTATTTATACATTTATTTGTTTTTGTTCTTGTCAATTTTATTATATAAAAAATATGTTCCTTTTATTGTTAAAATTATTATTATTATTATTATTATTACTATTATTATTATTACTATTATTATTATTATTATTATTACTATTATTATTATTATTATTATTACTATTATTATTATTATTATTATTATTATTATTATTACTATTATTATTATTATTATTATATAAAAATTGTTCATTTCTTTTAATTTATTAATTAATTTCGTTTTATTACATGTATTTGACTTATTTGATCATATACTGTTTAGTATTTGTTTCATTAATAATTCTAATTATCTATAATTGTGTTTTTATAGTTTCTTCACATATCTCCCAAGGGAGATATCACAAAGGAGGTGGTTGTGGTTCCATTAGGTATTGTGGTTCTAGTTTGAAAATCAGACAATGTTTCTCATATTGCTCTTTGTATGTAGTTCTATATAATAATAATTTGGCTATAACAGCTTCTTAATACATATTATCTGTAAATAATTAAAATCAAATCCAGAGAATTAAATTATTTTTTTCTAGAGCCATATATTGTATATATTATTATAAGACTCTTTCTGCAATATGATGACTTGAACAAAATATTCCTGATTTGTGTGTTTTTTCTGATGATGCTTCCACTAGAATTATGCTGCATTAGTCACCTTGAATAATTCAGACTAATTATAGACTTTCCTTTAAATGTACAAAAATAAAATGTATTTCTACACTTTTTTAAAACCTTTTTCTGTTGTCTATATTTCATTAAAGAGTTCTGTTTTGGCTTTTCTTTTAGTCTTTACAAGCTTATAAAGCGATACCTCTTAATATTTACAAATTAGGCATCAATACACCTCTTTTTTCTTCATTAAAACAATGAATAACCATCCAAATCTACAACTAGACATAAAAAAGAGACATTATGAACTACAGTAAATGTCAGCTTTTAACAAGAGAGCAGCAGACGCCTCTCAACACTGCAGCATTACTGTAATAATAATGATAAAACACAACACTAACACATTAGCCAGAAAGGGAATTTCCCCTGGAACTGTGAGGCATGTGTTTATGTCTGATTTGTATGACTTTTATCACTCATTTGTCGAGTTAAGGCTTAAAGCTAAAAGCAAGTTTGCATGGTTTGAGTTTGAGCCAGAAATGGGATAAGAAATAAAACATCTGAGAGAACATCATAAGAAAACATTAAAAGAGAGCAGAAATAGGAAAGAGTGCTTCATCAACATCTGCTGCCGACCCTTTCAGAGGATGTTTTGTAAAAAGCAAACCGTTTCACTCGGAAACTGTTACAAACAAAACAAAATCAAGTGTCATTCTGTATTAAACAATGAAGTATAATGACTTAAATATAATAGAAAGATCTAGATTCTGTGTGGTTAAATCTATAAACATGAAAATTCATAACTTGCAATTATTTTCCAATCGATTTTTCTAATGATTTGTCCAATTTGTATTGATAAAAAATGAATTCATTAATGAAATAAAGAAAAATAAACCGCTGCTTTTGGGGAGTTTTGTATATCGTTCATGTAAACATGTTTAGATTCATGAATGATTAATAAGGTAATCAGAGTCATTTGAACATTTATGTTACATTGTCAAATCAGATCAAATCAAACAGATCAAATCAAACAGATCAAACAAGACATCTGCAGATGTGTCAGATGCAAGTTTGTTTCAACATTACTGCACATCATTTCAATTTTGACATTAATGAATCAAACAGATTACAGGAGATTTAATGCACCCTACTCAAACCAACTGAACTTTCAGTCAGTTTAAGCCTTTTTAATCAGAATTTACATTGAGCATTTTAATTTAAATTGGACTTTTAAACTGACCATAATAAGATTACAATGCTCTGTCTTAAATGTGCCTTTCATTGTCTGCACAATTATGCATGCTCCTTTTTATAGAAAGAAAACACATTATCCATGTAAAGAACAAATCTAATACCTCAATAAATAAAGCACATGCAGTGCTGCAAAAGTCACGTTACATGATATTACTGATTTACACTTGAAATTGTACTTTGCGGAGGATTGAATGCATGATGGAAAGGATTATTATGCTTTGATAATTGATTATCGTGTTTTCAGAATCATTGGAAAATCATTGCCAAACTAAATTAAATTTCAATTAATTACACTAAATTTACATCTCATTTTTCTAAGTTTCAATATTACCATTGTATTATTATTGTATTATCACCCGGATGCATTTTTTTTGTAGTCCCCAAACTTCGTTCGCTATTGACCTTCATCTTCAATGCGGAAGTGCGCTCATTTTTGCGATTGTTTTAGAACTTCCGATTCAGTTGCCTATGGGAGAAATGACTAGGAATAATAAACTTATTTAATAAATAAACTACTTACATTACAAACAAGTGTTTGCATTACAATACAGACAAAGTAGAATAATATAATAAGAAAATATCAGTTTGCAACACCAAGCAGCAAAACGAGCTGTTTTTAACATTTAAAAATGAATGGAAGTGAATGAAACCGGAAGTTTCGAGCCAAAATGATTCAAATGGCTGCGCCCACTCGTACGCGGAGAATAAGGTGAATAGGCTTTGCTAAGCTAACCCTGTAAAAGCCAATGTCTCCTTTTCTTTAAGGACATTTAAATGTTTTTTTAATGGTTACCACTGTGAAAGCCTATTGTGAAACATTCATTTTTAAGTGTGTATTTCTGGTTTGTGTCAACAAAGAGGGAATGGAGCCCTACTTATAGAGCAACAAACAGTTGGGAAACACCGCTTTAGCAGAAATTGAACAGCCTTATAAATAATTCCTGTGAAAGATCTTTTGCAATACAATTACATGGAGTGTTGAGAGTTTTGGAGAATTATGGCACTTCTCTAAGTGACATACCATAGTTGGGAGGAGGAAGTAGTTGGGTTTACTGCACTAATCGTGGGAGCCAGTGAACTCACATGACCCTGCTCAATCTGGGGTTTGATACTTTAGTTGGCAAGCCCAAGAATAAAGCATTTTTATCAAAACAACAGCTCTGACACATTAAATGCAGTCTAATTGGAAGTCCAACGATACACTTGTTCAGTGTTTAACAGCCAATAAACATCTGACATCACCAACCAAATATATGAAAGTTTTCAGTATAACACAGTCTGCTGAGTAATCAAGTCAATCATCTAAATTGGGCCATATATTCTGCTCCATGCACACATGAATGGCTGCTTGCTTTCTCCCACTCGCACACACACTTTCTCTTCTGACAGACCATTGGGTGGTTCTGGGTTCTATTCACTTGGCAGGAATTAACTGCTGGCTTGACTGTAATTTGTTAACTTCAGTCCCTAAAAAAGCTTCTGCCTGGCAATGAGTGTTACTGCTCTGCTTGAATGTGGTGACTGGCACAACAAAGATCAGGCAGAGCCGATCAACACAGCAGCTGGTAGTTAAAAAAGTTATATAGAGTGTGAAGCGGTATCGTTTTAAAAAGATACTGGCAATTTACACAGTTACACTGAATCAATCTAAGATAGTGAGAGAAAAGAAGCGTAACTATCCATAAGATAGAAAAGATGCAATGCCCTTAAATGTGGGCTTTAGAACAAATGAGAGAATTTGGATGACCACGGTAAATAAAACCTGTTGTAAAGAATCAATCAATCAATCAACATGAACTCAATAAGACTTTTCTAAACACCTTACAGCTCTTAATTCCAGGTAAAGAAGGTTTCTCACTTGTTACTTAGAAGCAGGGTTAACATCAGTTTTTACCAGGGCATACTGTATTAAACCT
Source organism: Danio aesculapii (assembly GCF_903798145.1). Taxonomy (NCBI): domain Eukaryota; kingdom Metazoa; phylum Chordata; class Actinopteri; order Cypriniformes; family Danionidae; genus Danio; species Danio aesculapii. The sequence continues at coordinate 41,512,771 of NC_079457.1, forward strand.
TTAGACTCTGGTTTAGAGTTAGTGGCCCCTTTCCACTGTTGACCCCACAATGCTGTGATAACTGTGTGCACTGTAAAGCAATGCAGTGTTAATGGAGTTCCAGCAGCATTTTTACTGTTTTATACTGTATTCGTGTTGTTGTTTTTGTTGTTAGGTGTAGTACTGTATGTTTTATGACTTCTGGAGTTTATTTTCTACATAGAATGACACATTCTAATCATTGATTGATACTGTAATTGTGTATTGTCTACCAAGTATTTACAGTCAACATAAACTGTCAAAAGACACCTAAAAGTTTGAGTTGTCATTTATAAAGAGAAATCGTGTGCTTGAGAGTCTAAAATAAATTTCAAATGACTTCAGTAAAACCCAGCCTGATCTCACGAGAAAACGTAAGTATTTTACGTTTTGACAGTTTAGTGGCTAATTCGTACGAATTCAGATGTACGAAATTGTACGATTTTAAAAAAGAGGCGTGGCACCTAACCCCACCCCTAAACCCAACCGCCATTGGAGGATGAGCAAATCATACTAAATTGTACGAATTAGATCGTACGAATTCATACGAATTAGCCACTAAATCAAAAAGTTACGAATTGCTGTGAGATTGTGTTTCAAAACCAGTAAACCTCAAATAACAATTACTCAAACAATACATAACTTTTGTATAACAAGCAAATTTGACCTAATTACATATATGCAATTTACTTAATAAAAACGTAAACAACTTATTTATTTTTTGCGCAGCTGGATGCTTAGCAACCGACAGATAATTGGTTGCCATAAAATTCCTGATTGGATAGTAACGAAAACACTACAACATTTTTCAGCATTCGAGAAGGGAAAAGTGTGAAATGGTAATAGAAAACATGTTCATTTGAGTCAAGAGTTGTTATCAATTTTTTCACGCATTCTAGTCTGAAAAGTTGATTCAGGATGAACTTGATCATAGTTTGCGATGATAAGAGGATTGGACCTTGTGTTCATCCAATCAGCAACAAGGAAATTGCAAATATGTAAACAAGAACAATGTTTAAGTATGAGTGGAGTGAATAATGCAGCAAGATAACCTGTTTACCTGGGGTTACAAACTGCCCCATGCTAAATATTTCAAGTGTGAAAAGTCCTATAAAAGTAAACTAAAAATAAAAATCAGACTGCTTTACTGAATTACATTTGATTTTAGAGATGGAGGGATAGATATATAGATAGAGTTATGCAACATGAAGCATTAGAAAGGAAATATAGTAACTTGTAAAAACTGAAAGTAATTGTTTTTAATCCTATATCACATAAATTAGAGAAATTACACTTCTCTGCTAAGTACCATGCTGTCTATGTAAGTGAATGAACTTTATATTATGTATAATAAATTATACTTTTTGTTTCATTTTTGTTTTATTTTAATAAATTAATATATCAAATATCTAGCCTACTTAGTATGACATTAAAACGGCCACTGGAAAATAAATAAATAAATAAATAAAGATTTTCTAAATCTACTGCATTTAGTTACATTTTTGTGTACTTCATGCATACTTTAACAAACTCCTTTCAAACGTAAATGTTTAACTAAACTTTGTTATTTAACTATTTTCACCCAAACAGATTATTAGCACCAAAAATATTCTTAAGAAAAGTTTCATAATGTCACGGTGTCAAGGTGCTTACAACCAAAGTTAGTAGTCCTGAAAGACTCAGTATGCAAACTCCAAGACGAAATCAAATAACAGCATAAAGAACATAACCGCGCAAAACAAACAAACAAACAAAAGAAAAAAAAGTCAAATAACTAGTAAGTCAAATACCTTATTTTGGGCTTCAATATTTCCAGACTATGAGCTTCTGCGACGGTATTTATTATCTTCAGGTTTTGTTACCTGAGCTTCAGATTATATATCTTCACACCGGCGTGACTTTTAGTGTCCGAGTCCTGGTGTAAACTATCTTGACTAACTCTTGCGGGTCATCCGCCTGTCAGTAAGGAGGAGAGGAGAGGAGAGCTGGACTGCTTTACACACGGAGGCGCGCGGGTTTGGGTGGGTTGAGAAAAACCGCAACTTCAGCCAACCGCTCTCTCATGCTGTGATGCGCACTCACTAGTGTGTAGGGGGTATACGTATTGCGCAACACATTTATGAAACAATTTCTGACAGGTATAAAGTTAGCCATAAGATTTAAAGGTTTTTCAAACGACTTGTACAGTGAACAAATTAAACAGCTTCTCAAAACGCGGACATGTTAGCACGTCAACAATCCGACAAACTGCCACCATGATAAACGAGAAGTTTCCGCCAAAATTATGTTTGCTAATACATTTTTATGCTTATTTTTAACATAATTTAATTGTATTTACTCTTGAAATGGGGAAAAGCTATATCTACAACACAACCAAAATGTGCAAATGTTTAGGCTTTATTGTAATTAATTAATTTATTCACTAAATCAGTTATAAATTTAAAATTGAGGATATTTTATGGGATATGAATTAGACAGTTTTAACTATGAGGAATGTACAGTAATAGCCAAAGGTGCCTGGCTGAAATTCATTCAAGATCAAATGCATTTTGCTTGTCAAAACCTATTACTAAAGAAAAATCATATTCTTTGTAGATGAGGGAAAACTTCTTGCAAGCTAATGGAGCGAAAATGGTATGCAGTTGATAATGGAATGGAAAAAAGCTTCAATCATCCCATAATGCACTCTTAAAAATAACGTTTTTTTGGAGAATCATTAACATAAATGGAACCACAAATGTTTATTTTCAGTGAAAATTTTTAGATTAGCAAAACTTTACATTCAGATTTTTTTTAAGAACTGCAGGGAGAAAGGCTGATGGTTCCATAAACTTTTTATCACTTTTCACTAATACCACAAGGTTCCACTATATAACATTATTCTTTATAACAATAACATGCTTTCACAACAAGAAAACAAGTTCTCACTGAAAATTATTTTGTGGAACCCTTTTTATGTAATGATATGGTCACTTGAAATTTCTTTATGGCACCAAAAAATTGAATTCTTATATGGAATATTATTATTTAATATGGAATACTATTATTTTATATTTTATTCTTCTCAGCTATTTCATTGACATGCTGTCTTGCTCTCTGATGAAGAACTGTTTAATCTACACTCACCGGCCACTTTATTAGGCACACCAGTCCAACTGTGCGTTAACGCAAATTTCTAATCAGCCAATCACATGGCAGCACCTCAATATATTTAGGCATGTAGACATGGTCAAGACCCTCTGCTGCAGTTCAAACTGAGCATCTGAATGGGGAAGTAAGGTGATTCAAGTGACTTTGAATGTGGCATGCTTGTTGGTGCCAGACGGGCTGGTCTGAGTATTTCAGAAACTGCTGATCTACTGGGATTTTCATGCACAATCATCTTTAGGGTTTACAGAAAAATGGTCTGAAAAAAGAAAATGTCTAGTGAGTGGCAGTTCTGTGGGCGCAAATGCTTTGTTGATGCCAGAGGTCAGAGGAGAATGGCCAGACTGGTTCGAACTGATAGAAAGGCAACAGTAACTCAATTAACCACTCGTTACAACCGAGGTTTGCAGAAGAGCATCTCTGAAAGCACAACATGTCCAACCTTGAGGCGGATGGGCTACAGCAGCAGAAGACCACACCGGGTGCCACTCCTGTCAGCTAAGAACAGGAAACTACAATTCGCACAGGCTAACCAAAATTGGACAATAGAAAACTGGAAAAACGTAGCCTGGTCTGATGAGTCTTGATTTCTGCTGCAACATTTGGATGGTAGGGTCAGAATTTCGCATCAACAACATAAAAGCATGGATCTATCCTGCCTTGTATCAACAGTTGAGGCTGGTGGTGGTGGTGGTGTAATGGTGTGGGGGATATTTTCTTGGAACACTCTGGGCTCATTAATGCCAATTGAGCATTGTGTCAATCCCACAGTCTACCTAAATAGTGTTGCTGACTATGTCCATCCCTTTATGACCACAGTATACCCATCTTCTGATGGCTACTTCCAGCAAGATAAAGCGCCATGTCATAAAGCGCAAATCATCTCAGACTGGTTTCTTGAACATGACAATGAGTTCACTGTACTCAAATGGCCTCCACAGTGACCAGATCACAATCCAATAGAACAGCTTTGGGATGTGGTGGAATGGGAAATTTGCATCATGCATGTGCAGCCGACAAATCTGCAGTAATGCTATCATGCGTAATGCTATCATGTCAATATGGACGAAAATCTCTGAAGAATATTTCCAGTACCTTGTTGAATCTATGCCACAAAAGATTAAGGCAGTTCTGAAGAGAAAGGGGGTCTGACCCGGTACTAGTAAGGTGTACTTAATAAAGTGGCCGGTGAGTGGATTGTTACAAACTTGTATTTAACTTCCATGTTTGAGGTTGTGGAGATGCACATAGTTGTGGCTTCATAAGTATAGCACATTCTAAGGAGACAGTCCAGCAATAAAGAGATGCACTCAGATGCACTTTATTTCAGGACAGAGAAAGCTGCAGTCAGGATGTTGTTCTGCAAAGGGACATCAGTGATTATGTTAAAATGTACCGTAAATGCACGGTAGAGCAGCATAATCTAATGTGAGGACTACCGCTTTACTTCATCATGATTTATGGACATGCTCATTTAATTCATGTCATTCTGAGCTATAGAAAGCACAGTTTAGCTCATGGTGATGCTGTTTCTGGTCTGTTTTCTATTTACCACTGGCAACCCGCACTGTTATTCATTTCAGCATTTAGTTCAATCAACTGCCAGCACCCAATCACTAACAAACAGCAGCTGGAGGAAAGGGAACAGAAACTGATAGACTTTCTGAAGCAGACCAGGAAGAAAAAAACCTTTACCTGAAATCCTGCCCAGTCATCTTCAGCAGTGGTGATTAAGGCTACATAAAGACCAAGGTGGCACTGGTCCAGCCAAATAAATAAGACATAAAACAGTTTTTGCAGGAAAGAAGAAAAATCCTGCATGGTAAATATGTGAAGAATAGGTAGAAAAGCAATAAAACACTTCCTGTTTCTACATTGTAAAAAAATTGCGGTGATTTCAAGGGTAAAAAACTGTAAAAATGCTACAGTAAAAACCCGTAACCTGGTTAACAGTAGGTTTCCTTAATATATACGGTGAATAAATTAATGAAATAAGGTAGTTTACTGTAAAAATGAAAAAAATTACTTTTACGGTTTGTACCGTATTTTTAACGGTAAAATACTGGTAACTACTGCTGCCGTTTTTTTTTTAACCTAAATTTTACGAATTTTTTTTTACAGTGTGCGTTGCTGCTGTGAAACAGTCTTTATTAGGCTATCAGTTTGGCCTTTATAGTGTCTGCTCATTATACTGACCCAAATGTTTACACTTCATTTATTAATTTTCTTTTCAGCTTAGTCCCTTTATTAATCAGGGGTCGCACAGCGGAATGAACCGCCAACTTATCAAGCACATTTTTTATGCAGCAGATGCCCTTCCAGCTGCAACCCAGTACTGGGAAACACCCATGCACTCTCATTCACACACATACACTATGGACAATTTAGCTCACCCAATTCATAAAAGTCAAGGTAAAATTTCGGTTGCACTACATCTTTTCTCTTACTTTTTCGTTTGAAAACATTATTGATTGGGTTTAGGAAAGGGTGGTTTACTGGTCTAGGTGATCTGTACGATAAACCACACCTTTTTGTTGGCTTGTACGACTTGTATATGAAACATAAACAAACCCTACCCTAAGTAACATATTTCAGATTCACAAAAATTTGTCATCTAAAATGTGCAATAAAAGGTACCTGGAGCAACAGACATGTATTTCCAAAGAATCTGGGTTAATTCGTTTGAGAAAAGTCTCAGTATTTTTTTGCTCATACAATAAAAATTTGGTTACCAACATTTTTCAGTTTCCAATATTGTCACAGTAACCAGAGATCTAGCCCATGCAGATCACTGGCGAACTACAAATCTGAAAGCAAAAGAACTACATATCCAGTCATGCACGATTTACACACCTGGCCAAGTTCCCCATGATTACAGACAGACACCGTTGAAGCTGTTAAGGACTAATTACACAGACTATTTATACACCTTTCAAACACACATACATTGCTGAGTCTTGTTAAACTGAATAGTAAATATCACAACGCATTTTCCTTGCCTTCCCTTGTTTTGACCCTTGCTTTGTTTTGTTTGTTTACGTTACTTGCTGCCTGTACTGACCATCCACCTGCATATTGACAATGACTCTGGATTGCCTGTATTCATCTGTTTGCTCCTGTTTGTGACCGTTGCTTGCCTGACCATTCTCTGCATAATAAACTCTGCGTTTGGATCCACACTCCCTTGTCAGCGTCCCCACTTCACATTACATATATAAGTTAATTACAGAATTTAAATTTTAACTATACTTCTAGTGAATTAATATTGATTTTATATCATTATTTTTAAGTAATATAGAATTAGTTTTTTTCAGTAGGTTACAGTAAATGTCTTAATGAGTAATTCTTTGAGACATTTACTGTAACCTGTATTGAAAAAATACTAATACATATTTAAAAAAAACACTATATTATTAATATTAATTAATAATAAGTCTTTTTGGACAAACTGACACTGCCATTAAAGAATAAAAATTCAAATGAAGATATATTAAAGAAGGTCAGGGGGAAAAACAGCTATTGACTTCAATAATATTTTTGTTCCTACTATGGATATCAATGGCTGCCAGCCTGCCATGAATGCTTTTTCTAGCATTTTTCAGAGTACCTTGTGTTCAACAGAAGAAAAAAATTCTTAAATGTTTAAAAGTGTGAGAAAATGATGGGAAAATGTACATTTTTGCTTGAACTATCCCTTTAAAAGTGGTCACATTTCATGTGAATTCACATTTTTATTTTCAGTTTTAAAATTTGGCCTGCTCCTGGCAAAAAAGTTTTTTCTCTCTCAGCCAGAAACTGAAACAGAAAATAGCATCGCTGTTTGTTTGCTTTATTAAAGATTAATTTTTTGCAATTTTTGCATTTATTTGACAGGAGAGTATAATGACAGAAAGTGAGGGTGGAAAGAAAGAGAGAAAGAGTGAAGGGAGAGTGGGACTGGAAAGGTCCAAGAACTTCGGTAGCTCTGACAGCACCACTGTTTTTATTCCATGTATTGTAAATGGTGAGGTTTGGTTTGAGAGTAGGCACTGGGGGTCATCTGAATTCACCAAGTTTCACTCACTTTAAAACGTCTGGCCTCGCCACTGCTGTGCACATAAAACTTACAGTGTGACAGAGACTGAATGTTTACTGCCTCATTTTATACAATCTGCTTTCTAGTTAGACACCACTATCATTTTTTCCACTAGGCCTATCAAATTTTTGTCATCTTCATCTCTGTGCGCGTGTGTGTGTGTGTGTGTGTTTTCAGCATTAAATCTGTACAGTATTTGAAGCTGCATGGGCAGGAGAACTGTCGTTGATGGAGGCAGTACAGTGTGTACTGGGAAGCGTGTCTGTGCTTATTCCTGTGTAATGAATGCTGTTTGTTTTCTCTTTTCACACTCATTTCATTCTCTTTTGACTGTCCATAGTGGACTGCCCAGTTCTTTGGATTCACTGTCCAGTGGGGACGGTTTATGGGCTGCTGTCCTGTTTTTGCTCCTTTAATACCAAACACAGGAAGCTGCTGTCACTGGACAAGGGCAGAAAGAGGACAACAAAGATGGACAGAGAAAGTTACACTTGCAAAGTGTAACACTAAGTGAATATATACATATATATTTTTATCATTTAACAGCCATTACACATCATTGCCTATGGTCTCTTTTTTAAAAACACAGTTCATTACATTATTTTATCACATGTAATACGCAGTCAGTATCACTTCATTGCAGTGCTGCATTTCTGCAGATTTTTAATGTCAAACAGTTTGCCCTGTCCTTTGGCTTCCTACATTTGCATACTTCTATGCATTTTGGATGAATGGAAGTTTTGACTGTAGGAAACACATATACGCTGATCAGATGTAGAAGATATTTGTGAACAAAGTTGTTTTTATAGTTTTTTGCCACACACAAGTGATTTTGGAGCTTCATTCCAATTGAAACACTTAAGTCCTAATGTATTGACAATGTTTTTGATTCCTTTTCTGGACTTTAAACCTCTCACAAACCTTGCTGTTTATGGAGGGCCAGAGAGCTCTTGGATTTCATCTAAAATATCTTAATTTGTGTTCCGAAGATGAACAAAGGTCTCAGAGGTTTGGAAAGACATGAGGGTGAGTAATTAATAACAGAATTTTTATATTTAGGTGAAATAATTCTTTAAATGTGGTTGGATAAGGAGTTCAGTAATTTCCAAATTCACAAGCTAAAAGGTTCTTGCATCACTAGCCAAATGTACTTACAGTGTAAGATGTTCTCATGAATGAAGCTAATCATCTAAATTTTGACTGATACAACATTAATTTAAATTGCAGTTGCATATTTTGGAAAAACATGATATGCTTATGGCGACGCAGTAGGTAGTGCAGTCGCCTCACAGCAAGAAGGTCGCTGGTTCGAGCCTAGGCTGGGTCAGTTGACATTTATGTGTGGAGTTTGCATGTTCACCCTGCGTTCGCGTGGGTTTCCTCCGGGTGCTCCGGTTTCCCCCATAGTCCAAAGACATGCGGTACAGGTGAATTGGGTAGGCTAAACCCATTGGGTAGGGATGGATTGCGGCTGGAAGGACTTCTGCTGCATAAAACATGTGCTAGATAAGTTGGCGGTTCATTCCGCTGTGGTGACCCTGGATTAATAAAGGGACTAAGCCGAAAAGAAGATAAATGAATGAATGAGGATATGCTTCTTCATTTAATGCAGATGCATTTTTTTCAAAAGACCTCAAAAGAAATATGTTGATCATTTTAACCATGTCTCTGCTTTAGATAAACAGAGTATATACAGGAAATAGAGAGTGAAATTCAATACCTTTTAAGACTTTTTTTAAGACTCTTTCCATAAATTTTAAGACTTTAACCACTTTAGGTTTAACTGGAAACACTGGCGAAATTTTAACTTACAGCATATTTACTAAATATGAATGTAAGAAACTAATCCAAAACTAAAACATTATTCATATACTGAATACAAATTTATTAAATCTAGCTATTTCAGCAGATTGGCGCCTATAGAACTGCAGAAATAATGGTGTTGCCTTGGTTACTGCAGTAAACAAAGCAGCAGGATGTCAAATCTAGCTGGATTTTATTGATTTCATAAACTACACAGCATCCTGATAATCGCAGATTTAATTCAGGCAAACTTTAGCATACAACTATACATTGCATATTGAAAAATGATATAAAATGTAATACCTTACAAAATAGCATTTAAGACTTTTTAATATGTTTTAAGGGCCTTAAATTTGTAAACTTTTAATACTTTTTAAGACCCCGCAGACACCCTGAATAAAGCATAAATTGCAACTGTAATTACCATAATTGTGACTTTATCTTTCACAACTGTGACTTTGCAATCTTGCATTTGTGACATTGTTTCTTGTAATTCTGACTTCATATCTTGCAAAGCAACATATTTCTCGAATGTGACTTAATATGTCATTGGTTGACTTCACATTACATCTCTCAGAGCACAAATGACCTTATTTCCATAGACAAAAGCAAACTTTTTCGTAACATCTCATTTTTTACGAGGTGGGTCGTTAGCCCAATGCTCAACCCCCAACCTGGAAGACCAGGACATACACATACACTACGGACAATTTAGCCAATTCACCTATGGAGCATGTGTTTGGACTGTGGGGACACTGGAGCACCCGGAGGAAACCCACGGGGAGAATGGGCAAACACTACACAGAAATGCCAACTGACCTAGCGGAGGCTCGAACCAGCGATTTTCTTGCTGTGAGGCGACAATGCTACCCACTGCGCCACGTGCCGCCAAAGGCACATACTATTGCACTTAAAATTAGAAATGAAGTGTGAAATTTCCATAGAAAATAAGCAGTTTTCTCAGACTTCTATGCTTATTTTGAGTTATTTCATTTGAAAGATCTTTAAAAAAGTGTATTCTTTGCCATAAACTTGAAATTACTAAACCTACACACAGGAACCTGATAAAAATGCTCATCTTTTAAGGACTCTTCAAATAGATTTTGCATCTGTTCTTCAAATACAGAGTAAGGAATTGTTTTGCTTCAACCCTAAAAACATCTGAACCAGCTAATTAAGGTTTACAGTTTTAGTCATCTGAACACCTTCATTAACTTGCTCAAATTATTTTAACTCTTAATAACTTGAAATGTTAATTAAAATGTTTGTAGTAAATTATTACTTATTTAAAGTGTTTTTTAATGTTTTTGTTATTTAAAGTCAGCCATTTTGAGAGTCCCTTTTAAACCATTTTAAATGCCCATATTGTAAATTGTGGAACTCATCTGACTGACAGTGGGTTTTCTTCCAAATTAAAGTAAAAGGCTATTCAGACAGAGAAGGAATCAGAGAGAATAGATGTTTTTGCATGTCTGTGAGGAGGCCAGCTTTGCCTGCATGGCAGAGCCCGCTTTACATGTGAAAACAGCTCCAGGCTGAATAATGAAAGAACAGTGCTTGTCTGCGGGCCAAAGAGGATATGAAGGATAAGACGGATCTCCTCTGGGCAGAAAAAAGCGTATCCTCAGCGCTCTTATTCTGAAGCAAAGGAATCTGAGCCAGTCACAGCTTATGCCATCAAGTTAGTGAGTTCAGAAGACAATCGGTTAGTTATATCACCATATAGATGGTCTCCTGCAGTGACACTCTGAGGCTCAAGATAAATGACAGCGTATGTATCATTTATATTACACTTCTGGGGAATGTGGAGAAAGACTTCATTTTCTGTTTTATTTAAAGATATCCCCCCAAAGCCAAAATCACGTCAAATGAAAACCCAGCAGCAGGAATACGAGCAGCATGAATTTTGTTGGTTGCGGTGGTCGCTTTCTTAGACAGTAAAGCGCTGTTTTCAAAATGACTGTACAATTATGTCAAATCAAGGTTATTCTTTGTGCAGATCGGATAACCAAGCGCACCGGCCAACTCAGTGGAGCTTAGAAGTAATGTGTGATTATATGCTCAGCTGGGAGCTGGTTTGTTGCACTTTTGTTACAATAGACATCGTGAGATGCACAGCTTATTGTGTGGCTTCAAAACAACAAAAACTTGATGTTTGTATTTTTATTCTAGGGCAGCTTTTTGGCTTTATGTAGTACCATTATCATCTTATCAAACTTTATGGTGCACTGGACAGTTGTTAGTTTCTGGTATGAGGCAGTTTCTCACAATGTGCATAATGAGCATTTGAATGGAGATATAGTGCTAATATTGTGTTAATAGCAAGCATAAATTAAACACTTCATGCAGTTAAAGGGAGAATTTTTTTAATGGATGTCAATGGAGGAGATGCTTCAATAATAAACTCTGAATCATTTTAGGACGCTTTTGGTGTTCACACCAGACAAAATACATTTTTATTAGTCACAGATAATTCTGTGACAGGTAAGATACAGTCTATGACACATTTTTATGGTCTTGACATTGACCGTTCTTCATATTGAAAACATAGCCCTATATATATTTCTGGAGATTGCAAATATATAGGTACATATGGCTGCATTTCGCCTTTTAAATGAATGCTACGAGGCAGTATGACGCTGTTCCTTTTTGCGTTAGCAGCTGACAAATTACCTCCGTGTGGACTGCTTTCTCGCTGTTACCAGTTAGTCCAGTGGCTTGCAGCATATGTCGGCGGACTTGAAATGCAGAGAGAAGTTAACCGCGACGATGGGGTTTGAGTCCGATGAAGAACAGTTCCAGAAAGCTGATAAAACAAAAGCCAGGGTGAAAATGTGGTAAAATCTGAAAATGTGGTAAAAAATCAGGTGAGAGCTTTTCTTTTTCTGGATTGCCTTTTAAAATAGTGTCGGTTGGGTTTAGGGAATGGGGTGGGTGGGAGTATCGGTCGTTTGGTCCGTCAGTCAACAGCAAGGATTTTTGGAGCTCTCCAGAAATGTATATAGAGCTAGGTTTTCAGAATGAGCCTGGGTTGTTACGGTACACATGGACAGGACAAACGATAACAAAGTGTTATCAATATAAGGATCACATTTATTCTGAGTTATTATCTGCAAACTAAATATCACAATTTTCTGTTAAAATACCAAATATTGATCACAGCAATATTTGCTGTGACTACTTGAGAATAAAAATTAAGCAAATCCCAGTGTGATGTTATTACTTTTTGTTCTCTCTTAGTCAGGAGCTTATTTGTGTATAAATGGAAAAACTCCTCACCTCCAATGTTTAAACACTGGATTAAAGATGTTATGTTTAACACACAATTAGAAAAACGCAGATGTTTTATGAAAGGGTCATACGACGAAATTCTTTATTACTTGGCAACCTTTTCTTACTTTTGTGGAAAACACTCATGCGGAGCAATTGTGCTGATGAATGTACTGTATATCTTTCTTTTTTTTTGGTGTTTTTCTTTCTTTCCTTCTTTCTTTCTTTATATTTCTTTTGTTTGTTTGATTGTCCACTCTCTTAGGGCCCTATTATACACCCAGCGCAATAAGGCACAAGACGTGTTTGGCTCGATTTGTTCCTATTTTCAGACCAGTGCAACCTTAATTTTCATGTTTTGCGCCACTTTATAGCAAATCCATGTGCGCCACTTTGTGCGTTGCTATTTTGAGGAACTGAAGACTGAACCATTGACCAACTGAAACCTGGTCTAAAGTCCAGTGCAGAGCGCGTTAGTTAGTGCATGTCCAAAATGCTTACACATTGCTTAAGACAGCAATTCCAAATATCTTTACATATGAAAATATTAAAGGATTACAATGTTACAAAAACTATTATTTTCTACATAAATATATCATGTCTGGGGGGCTTTTTTTCAGTTTATTCATTACAATTTGCATTTGTATAAAGTTATTGTTATTAGCAGTATTATTTATTATATGCATATTTATATTTGTTTTAATAAAAACAAGTTTAGATTTGTTCACCTGTCAGGTTTTGGAGATGTATGCATCCCCATATGGGGCATACAAATAGGATGTGTGTTTAGACTTAACTCAAGTTTTTTGACCACACTTCACTATTATTGTTCATTTATTTGTTTGCTGGAAAATAGAACTGAATTTAGAAATAGTTTTAAAACAAGTATTTTTGCTAAAAAACGAAATTAAATATGTAGGCTAATGGATGTCTTTGGTTGAGTGAGTTTTCACTGTTTCCTTATCCACGAAAGTAAAGGAGTCAAGTAAAGAGTAACAGTAAAGAGAAAGTAAAAAGGCCGAATGGAGGAGGCTTGTTCTTTATCCTCGTGCTGCAGATGATCTGTTTAACTGTTTTCTCGTTAGTGAAGCATTCAGTTTTTCCACTTACAAAGGTCACCATGTAAATAGCAAATGCGCCATGGCGTGACACAACTGACTCTTAAAGGGAATGGGAGATAAGACACTGATTGGTTTAATGCACAATGTGCTTAAAACACACCTGTAACTCATTAAGAGAATAAGCACCACCCTGTTAGACCATGCGTCAGGGCGCAGAGCATATTTTTCCATTCTTAAAATAGCAAAAATGAATTCGGACATGCCCCTAATGCTTTTGCGCCATGCGCTTTAGACTTTGTGCCTAGATCACTAAAATAAAACCCTTAGAGTTTTTGTTTTTCTGCTCTGTTAAAAACATTTTCAAAAAGAGAGAGAGAAGAAAAGAAAAACAAATAATGTTGCTAAAAACCTGAAATTATTTTTAGTTTGGATGAAGTAAAGTTTCATTGAGGCTTTTGAGCCAGTGTCTTCTGAGCAGTGAACTGGCTAATTAAAGCGTTAAGTATGATATGTGTGTGTGTGTGTAGTGACTAATGGAGATGAATTATGTTCTCTATAGACGTACGAGACAAGAAGGATTACTAGAATCTCTCAAACTTCTCTCAGAAGTCTGCATGCTGTCAGATTATAAAGACTGTTCATGAGGAGAAGACGCTATAAATAGAAGCCTAAGAAGACATGAAACGAGAACAATCATACTAATTGACCTACTGTGCGTTTTACAGCAAGCACAGGATTATATGCAAGTGTGTTAGAAACTCGACAGGTCTTCTTAAACAGAAGAGGCCTTTAGCATCCTGAAGGGCTGTTTTGATTACTGCGCGTGTTTTTCATTAATGCTTGCTAATAAAATGTCAGGACAAAGAACATCAATAAATAAGAAGTCACTTTGTTGACAAAGCTGGAAGGACAAATGGGTTTCTGTGGCCAGGATGTGCTGGATAGGATCACAGCTCTGCATGTCTTGGTACTAATTTCTTAACTAGTATTCTGTTTTGAGGCTACAAAAACGCAGGCATTGTGTTTTACAAATAGACCAAGCACTCTATTATTGAAATGATCATCAGGAATCATACACATTTCAACCATTATTTCTGAGCTGCAGAAAGAAGCCCTGCTGCTTTGCATGTTTCTTCACATTCACACTATGCAACATTTCCTGCATGCAGGATTTTGTTTGCTTCTAAATGTCATTTTGAAACATCCATCTGCTCTTTTGCTCTTAAGATGTCAGTGGGGATCAATGTTTAAAATATGTAAGCATATAATTGATGCTACAAGATTCTCTGGAAAACTAAATGCTTTACACAAATAACTTTCTAAGCATGCTCTAAACACAATGAGCGGTCCCAGTAGTATTTTCACTAAAGCAGCATTCAGTATTCTAGGTTTAGGGAGCCGCAGCATTTTAAAACTAAAACGGCCTCTTTAGCGTTTCCAAAATGCTTAGTTTTCTGTGCTCGAACAGTCCGGCGTAGTGTGGACGGATAGTGTAACTGTAGCAAAACTTATGTCTTTTAAAACTAAAACATATTAGTGTAAACAGGGCCTTAGTTTCCAGGGTAGAGTTACACCAGCTGTTCATAAGTTCTTTCTTAAACTGGCACATAAAGTCCTCACTAGGGGCTTAGTAACTACCAGCTAGTTTGTAACAAAATTTGTTCTTACTTCAGTTGTACCACATATTCTTAAGGCAAACCGTAGTTAGTAGGTCGTAATCTCTCCGTAAAGTCATGCGTAGTTGCATTGAATGACATAATATCCAATAAAATGCCTTTAAATCATTAAACTGCTTTAAAATTCTGCAACTAATACATCTATGTATAACAGTCCTATGAAAATGAAATGACAAATTTAATTTTTATGGTACATTACATTACAGTCAGTCACTAATAACAGACGACACACACACCTGCATACAAGAGCCAAGAATACACAAAGTTTTTTATATTCTACAGTACATATGAAAGAGAAAAGAGCAGGAAGAAAAGCTCATAATGTCATAAAGACATTCACGTTTTAATTGATGGACACAATTAACGCAAAACACTCTTGATAGAAAATCAAACTAATTAATAAAAAAGAGATTTGGGAGAAAATTAAGGCTGTCAGTAGAGGGAGATCATTCTTCATTATGATTGCGAGCTCCTCTATGTAAACTAATCTCGCCGCCATCTCTTTTCTACAGTTATACAAATATATAAAGTTTTTTAATCCTGGACAAGCCCCACTTGTTGCATTTCTCCCATCTAGGGTTGATAAGAAGGTAAAAATTTTACTGTACTCAAGTAAGAATAAACTAAATATAGTTTTGTGAATCAGAATTACAAATGATTGATATAGAAATGTTTTCCAAATAGTCAAATTATGTGTTCGCCAGCATTTTGTGAGCCAGTGGGCATATTGCACACTGTAAAAAATATAATGACAAAATGTCAAGACAACAAATATTTTTATGTTGCTTTAACTTATTTGAATTACTTAATTCAGTTTCAAATACATTTTTTAAAGTTATACAATGTTTAAATATTTTAGTCAGTTTGATTGGTGTTCGTTGAGATGAGTAGAAAATTTAGTTTGATTCAACTAAAAAAAATTAAGGCAGCAAGATTTTTTACAGTGCAGAAATTTTCTTATTTCAGGTCTTAAGATATGATATGTTAAATAGAAAATACAACTTGATTTGGGATTCTTAACCTACCTTACAAAGTCATATCTTATCTCTAGTGAGGAAATCTTAAATTGTGTCGACAATCAGATGTTACCAAGTAGCTAACACTTTTTTCAGTTATTATTGGTGAACTGACATACAGTGGGGCAAAAAAGTATTTAGTCAGCCACCAATTATGCAAGTTCTCCCACTTAAAAGTTGAGAGAGGCCTGTAATTTTCATCATATGTATAGATCAACTATGAGAGACAAAATGAGGGAAAAAACCCAGAAAATCACATTTTAGGGTTTTTAATGAATTAATTGGTAAATTTCTCTGTAAAATAAGTATTTGGTCACCTACAAACAAGCAAGATTTCTGTTTCTCACAGACCTGTAACTTCTTTCTTCTTTAAGAGTCTTCTCTGTCCTCCATCGTTAACTGTATTTTAAGGGGAAAGAGCTGAAAACACTATATATATATATATATATATATATATATATATATATATATATATATATATATATATATATATATATATATATATATATATATATATATATACACATACATATATATATATATATATATATATATATATATATATACATACATATATATATATATACATATATATATATATATATATATATATATACATATATATATATATATATATATATATACATACATATATATATATATACATACATATATATATATATATATATATATATATATATATATATACACACACATATATATATATATATATATATATATATATATATATATATATATATATATATATATATATATATATATATATATATATATATATATATATATATATATATATATACAGTTAGGTCCATAAATATTTGGACATCGACACAATTCTAACATTTTTGTCTCTCTACACC
Organism: Danio aesculapii; assembly: GCF_903798145.1. NCBI lineage: Eukaryota > Metazoa > Chordata > Actinopteri > Cypriniformes > Danionidae > Danio > Danio aesculapii. The sequence continues at coordinate 41,529,718 of NC_079457.1, forward strand.
AACACAAAATTAATTTGAAATGAAACAAACTAGATGTGCTTTAACTGCAGAATGTCAGCTTTAATTTGAATGTATTTATGTATTTACATCCAAATCAGGTGAATGGTGTAGGAATTACAAGAGTTTGCGTATGTGCCTCCCACTTGTTAAGGGTCCAAAAGTAATTTGACATTTGGCTTCTAAGCTGTTCCATAGCCAGGTGTGTGTTATTCCCTCATTATCTAATTACAATGAGCAGAGAAAAGGTCCGGAGCTCACAGATCTGTAACTTCTTCTTTAAGAGCCTTCTCTGTCCTCCATCGTTAACAGGTATCAGTATAAAAGACATCTTTCCATAACCTCAAACAGTCACACTCCAAACTCCACTATGACCAAGACCAAAGAGCTGTTAAAGGAAACAAGAAACACAATTGTAGACCTGCGCCAGGCTGGGAAGACTGGATCTGCAATAGGTAAGCAGCTTGGTGTGAAGAAATCAACTGTGGGAGTAATTATTAGAAAATGGAGGCCAGGCAAGCCTGTTGATAATGTTCCACCAATTGGGCAACAAAAGAGTAGCTTCGTAAGAAATATTTCATGGTCCTGAGGTAACCCAGTCAGTCTCAAGATCTCTACCCCTTAGAAAATCTTTGGAAGGAGTTGAAAGTCTTTGTTGCCCAAAACATCACTGCTCTAAAGATCTGCATAAAGGAATGGGTCAAAATACCAGCAACAGTGTGTGAAAATCATGTAAAGACTTACAGAAAATGTCTGACCTCTGTTATTGCCAACAAAGGGTATATAACACAGTATTTAGATAAAATTTTGTTATTGACCAAATACTTATTTTCCACTATAATTTGCAAATGAATTCATTACAAATCCTACAATGTGATTTTATGGAATTTTTTTTCTCATTTTATCTCTCATATTTGAGGTATACAAATGATGAAAATTACAGGGCTCTCTCATCTTTTTAAGTGGGAGAACTTGCACAATTGGTAGCTGACTAAATAATTTTTGCCCCATTGTATTAATGAAACATGTTTAGCTATTTAAAAGACTTAAGCCTCCCCTTTTCAAGTAGATTACAGCAGTGCTTTCATGATTTGTAATAGCTGCCTGAAAACATTACCAAGACAGCCAGCTGGTGGACAGACTCAAAAGGACTTTCAATGAGCCCACATGCCTTCAGTGTAATGCAATTCAAACTAAATGTGTCGTCCCATCAGACTGATCAGACAAGGTCACTGGGGGCATCCACCACAGCTTGATGTAAATCATTTAGAAATGCAAGCTAGACGCCGATGCTTAAAGCAAGTCATCTTGAGGCGCTTTTTGCTTTGATAGATTTTCATGGTTACAAGAAATCCGAGGTACTTATGTAAATTGCATTGAAGTAACCCATTCTCACCCGGAGGCAGTGCTGCCGAACGAGCACAGAGAGGCCCGTTTCAGACCTGCAGGCGTCATTCACACCTGAACTCAGCAGACATCACAGCTCATAAGTTCTGTCTCATTACCTTGCCATTCAAGACATCAACTCTGCTCACAGACCTCCAGCCGTTCACCTGAGGCTTCGCTCAAGAATCCTGCAGTGTTTCCTGAAAGTCATTGATAATAAAGATGCTGTCACGTACACCTCAGTCTCAGCCTGAGAAATTGTATTTAGCTGTACGTACCTTAGCAGTGAGCTATGGTTCCCTCATAGAGTGACAGACACGTTCATGACATACAAATTCATGGAGGGTTTCTAAAACATTTAAGTGGATAAAATCTTGACAAAGTATTTTACAGACATCTGTTTTAATGCAACATCAGAATATGCAGGTGTAAAATAATGCAATTAAAATTATAAATATAAAAAAATCACATATGCACCAAATTCTAATTGAATAATGTGAAAGAAAGGCATTATGTTCTAAGCCGAATGATTATTACAAACAAAAAGAAACAAATTTACGTATGCTACAAGTTGCTGAACTGCCAAATGAGCATTTAAAGAGCAATCATGAACATTATAATGGATCTATCTAATGAACATGGCGTTTACAGTACTCTGAAGTCTGAGAGTGATTGATAGGGAGGCTGTGAAGTGACAAGGTGATGTTTCTGTAGTTTAGTAGCCCTGGCTTTGGTTCTGGGGCTCCAGGATGATCTTACTCTGGTCCTGAATGCAGGAGAAAGCAGCACGGTGGATTTTCTTCACATTGATGTAGTTGTACTCTAAATGGACAGTTGACAGGGGAGAGTCCTCCGTCCTTTTAACCTTACAAAGCGATTTTGAGGGGACAGAGCTGAAAACACAATATATATACAGTTAGGTCCATAAATATTTGGACATCGACACAATTCTAACATTTTTGGCTCTGTACACCAACACAATGGATTTGAATTTAACAAGATGTGCTTTAACTGCAGACTGTCAGCTTCAATTTGAATGTATTTACATTCAAATCAGGTGAATGGTGTAGGAATTACAACAGTTTGCATATGTGCCTCCCACTTGTTAAGGGTCCAAAAGTAATTTGACATTTGGCTTCTAAGCTGTTCCATGGCCAGGTGTGTGTTATTCCCTCATTATCCCAATTACAATAAGCAGAGAAAAGGTTCAGAGTTAATTTCAAGTGTGCTATTTGCATTTGGAATCTGTTACTGTCAACTCAAAATGAGATCAATTAAGCCATCAATAGGCTGAAAAAACAAAAACTCATCAGAGAGATAGCAAAAACATTAGGCGTGGTCAAAACAACTGTTTGAAACATTCTAAAAAGAAAGAACACACCAGTGAGCTCAGCAACACCAAAAGACCTGTAAGACCACGGAAACAACTGTGGTGGATGACCAAAGAATTCTTTCCCTGGTGAAGATTAGAGTTCTAAAAAAGCCTTCACAGTGCTGGAACAACTTTCTATGGACATATGAGACCAAGATCAACTTGTACCAGATCGATGGGAAGAGAAAAGTATGGAGAAGGAAAGGATCTGCTCATGATTCTAAGCAGTGAAGCATGGTTTTAGTAGTGACATGGCTTAAGCATGTGTGGCTGTCAATGGAAATCATTCTCTTGTATTTATTGATATTGTGATTGCTGACAAAAGCAGCAGGATGAATTTTGAAGTGCTTCAGGCAATATTTTCTGCTCATATTACGCCAAATACTTCAGAACTCACTGGATGGCGCTTCATAGTGCAGATGAAGAATGACCTATAGCATTCTGCAAAATCAACCAAATTGTTTTTGAAGGGAAAGAAGTGAAATGTTATGCAATGGCCAAGTCAATCATCTGACCTAAATCCGATTGAGCATGCATTTGCTGAAGACAAAACTGAAGGGAAAATGCCCCAAGAACAAGCAGGAACTGAAGACAATTGCCGAAGAAGCCAGGCAGAGCACGACCTGAAATGAAACCCAGCATCTGGTGATGTCTATGTGTTCCAGACTTCAGGCTGTAATTGACTGCAAAGGATTTACAACCAAGTATTAAAAAGTGAAAGCTTTATTTATTATTATTATTCTGTCCAATTACTTTTGGTCCCTTAACAAGCGGGAGGCACATATGCAAATTTTTGTAATTCCTACAGCGTTCAACTGGTTTGGATGTAAATACCCTCAATTTAAAGCTGACAGTCTGCGGTTAAAGCGCATCTTGTCGTTTAATTTCAAATCCATTGTGTTGGTGTATAGAGCTAAGAATTATGTCGATGTCCAATTATTTATGGACCTAACTGTACATACTGTAAGCAATCAAGATTTTAGGATATACAAAGAAAAGTAAAAGGTATACAAATGGAGGCTGTGTATACTGGTTACGTAGAAGTTTGAAGATTTTATTAAAGATGCCATAACATGAAAATCTGGATAATCCTAGGCATACAGTAGCTGAATATTTATTAAATGGAAATGGCCTTATAGTGAGCCTAAAACTCAATTGTTTCTAAATTTCAGTTTATTTAAGATGTAAGGAAACTCACTATATAGGGAACAGAACTTAAGTGGGCATACCTTATCCGGTTGTGGTCTAGATGCAGTAGCTGGAGTTTCTTGAAATGGCGCATGTTGAGGGGAACCCTTTCAAAGCGGTTGTTGTCCAAGTGTAACTCAACCAGACTTTGATATACTCCACGAAAAGATTTCCCTAGTACCGTGTGCTCCTCCAACAGGTTGTGTGAGAGGCGAAGGGTCTGTAAGCCTGGGCGGAGGTGACTCAGTGAGTATGGAGGAATGGAGTGAATGTGGTTGTGCTGCAAAGAGAGATTGCGCAAGGCCCTGGGCAGATCTGTGGGCACCACTGCCATCTGGTTATAGGACAAGTCAAGAGATTCTAGCTTCCTGAGAAAACAGATACACATAGGTACTGTGTTACATTATGAATTATATTAGTGGTGGGGAAATATCTAAATTTTAAAGTCACACCGTTTTTATGATAATGATACAGTTGTGGCCAAAAGTGATTTCTGGAAGGCACATGTGAACAATATTTGATTTAATGACATTACAAAATCAATTAAACTGTCATACCATAGAATAAACTTATGAACACTAGAACACTAGACAAAATTATTTGGCAAACTACAGTTCATCACAAAATTAATTGTTATAGACATGCTGAAAGCGGCAGCAGAGAGTTTACCCCAGATCTTGAAAATAAAACAACAACAAAAAAAACACAGTTTAAATGTGAACTTTAGAACTATGTAAACCAACAACATCAGTCACTCAGCATGTGCTTTTATAGTGTTAATGAGGTTTAAAATTCATTAATTAGATAATAAACATGTTCATTTGGTTGGGATAGTGCAGTGCACTATTCTGTGCTTCTGAATGGCTCTGGTAAATCATTTTTTTCTGTTGTTTCATGTCTAGTGTGAACACTAGGGTGACCACATGTCCTTCTTTTCCTGACGTGTCCTTTTATGGGCCAAAAAACGTCCGGCCAAGATGTCTAAATCTCCTAAAATGTCTGGGATTTGGTTTTTGCTTTCAACATGCAATCATTTCTTTAAGTCTGATTTATATACTTTTGCCTCAGCATCCTCAGTATGGCTTTCATACTTGGCGTTCTTGCCATTGTTCTATTATTTGTAACAACAGAAGACGACTTGGAGTAACTGTTGTTATGGTTAAAAGATTGTGGATAAATTGGGAAGACATTCATGAAAATCGATTTGATAAAATTATGAATGTCAATGATGTAAATTGTTGAAATGTTGTTACATGCCACCATTGGTCAGACATGTACGTACACAAACATTGGCCAGTGTGTCTCAATCCCAATGAATTGCAGAAAAGACAGTGATTTTTATTTTACTTTAACCTAATGAAAAGAAACAGTGTCACATGAAATAAAGTGTTAAATTCCACAAATAAATAAATAAAAATTATATATATAATTAGTTTTATTATTTATTATAATATTTTTTGTTATACTATTTTTAAGGGCCAAAAGTTGAACATTATGTTGGCACCAGTGGTGTAGTGGTTAGTGCATCGACACATGCACATCCGGTGCTCATGGCGACCAGAGTTCAATTCCCGCCTCGCGGTCCTATGCTGATCCTTCCCCTCTCTCTGCTCCCCATGCTTTCCTGTCAATTTTCTCTACTGACCTATTCAATAAATGTGAAAACCCTGAAAACATAATTATAAAAAAAAAGTTGAATGTTATTACTTTAAGTTTTAAAGTCACTGGAATCTTACTTTCAAGTAAGTTTTCAAGTTTCATTGATCGATTGAGACCTGTTTTGTGGCTTTTTTTCTATAATTCGTGTTATATAGCTTAACAATGGTAAACAACAATTTAGAACAATCACATTGTGTTTTTAACAAGTATACTATATAATGCATTTTATTCTATTAACTTTATTCTTCAATGCAGAAGAGCGCTCGTTTTTGCGATCGTTTAACAACTTCCAGTTGTCTATTGGAGAAATGACTAGGAATAATAAACTGCAGAAAACGGCCAAACAAGCTATTGAATGATTGGTCATTGTGTGGATACTAATGAGTGATTCATTCATTATAACATTTTTAAAATGCAAACTTGCTATTTGCTTATTTCACTTATTCTTCACTTATGAGCGGGTGCAGCCAGTTGAATCATTTTGACTCGATACTTCCGGTCTCATTTATTTCCATTCATTTTTGGATGTTAACAGCTTTTTATGCAAGTGTTTGCATGACTATACAGACAAAGCAGAATAATATAATAAGAAAATATCAGTTTGTAAAATCTAGCAGCATAATGAGCTGTTTTTAACATCTAAACATGAATGGAAGTGAATGAGACCGGAAGTCTCGAGCCAAAAATATTCAAATGGCTGTGCCCGCTCGTATGCGAAGAATAAGGTGAATAAGCAAATAGCAAATTTGCCTTCTGAACAATTTTTTTTAAAAACGAATCACTCAGTCATTTCCTTACGATGACTAATCACTCAATTAATCAATAACAAAATCAGTGAATGAATCTTTCTGAGCAACCGATTCAAGAGAACCATGAGTTTGGGATGAATCCAAATCCTCATCACTAGTACATAGAGTAAATGTAGTATTTCCTGGTCAACCAGCTTCTTTAAAGACCTATAATTTCATGGTCCATCAACAGACTTGTTCTAAACAGCTTATACCGGAATAGACAATGGCAATTTATGCTTGTCTATGCAGGTCTTACAACTTGTATTTGTATAAACCATGTTCGAGTATATTTGATAGTTAGTGTTGAGAGTTTCTGTGAAGCATTGGGGGAGCTTGTAAAGTCTTCGGCAGAACTGACCCCATGGCAGGTCATTAAACCCAGCACAAGTCAGCTAGAGCCAAAAAAGCCTGTGTGTTGACTTTGGTGAAGTGTATTTGAGTGTCAAGCGTTCTGTGGAGGCAGCAGAAATGAGTGTATGCGCTGTGGGGGGTTTGGGGTTGGAAGATTTTGAGAGTGAGAATGTCCTAAAAGAAATGGCAGTGTATGAGAAGCTTTTGTGTTTTTCAAGAGGGGTCTGAAGGAGGCAGCTTGTGTGAGTTTACAGTGTTGGTCTCAGCAGGAGTCAGGAGCACATTTCCTCTGCCTTCGTAACACTGACGACTGGGATGAGGGTCTCATATAGCAACGAGTGTTATTATTACATCAAAAGCTACACTGACCTCCATGTGGTTTTCATTCACAGTACAAGCTCTGCTCCTGACCTTGAGATGAGACTGTAGAAGCTGCAGACTGAATATCAATCAAGATATCTGGCAGTGAATGTGGCTGACAGAGTTTCAGTGGGAGCTGTGAGCTATTGTGTTTAGCTCTTGTTTTAAAGTGCACCTATAATGAAATTCTTAAAGGTTTCTCATTTTGTTTTGGAGGTCTCCTCCAATGGGTTTACATTCAAATAAAATTTTCACTTTCCCATAATATATATTTCACATGATCTGTTTTATCAAAATGTCTGAAACTAGTTAGGATTCCTGTTGCATCCCAATTTGACATGATATATGTGCCTCAACCAATGTTAAGCAAAGTTATTTAGCTAAAAGTTCTGAAATATGAATAATTAATATCAAACCTGATGGAATATTTTTAATTTTGCCTTTTATTTAATCCGAAACAACATTGAGATCAACCACCTATTCAGGTTTTAGGAACAACAAATAATAACTTGTCTTTCAGTTGATCGTTTGGTATCAGAAGTGGCTTATATGAAAGGCAAATTCATATAATGATTATGCTTATTTTACCAAAATTAAATACGATCAAGCCTTGGTTTTTAATTATTTAATTAGAACAGTAAGTCTGACTTTGCTTAGACAAAAGTCTTGTCACGTAACAGAAATAATGCACAGTATAGAATATAAAGTCATGGTGCAGTGGAAAAATAATTAATATTGTGTATGACTCCCATGAGCTTGGAGGACTGCATCCATATAGAGTTCCCAGAGTTCATCAAGATTATTAGGATTCATCTTCAATGCCTTCTCCTTCATCTAACCCCAGACATGCTCAATAATATTCATGTCTGGTGCCTGGGCTGGCCAATTCTGGAGCACCTTGAACTTCTTTGCTTTCAGGAACTTTGATGTGGATGTTGAAGTATGAGGAGTAGCACTATCCTGCTGATCTCCTGTGGTTTGCAATGTAATGGGCAGCACAAATGTCTTGACAGGCGGTTGAAGTTGCCATCCACTCTGCAGATCTCTCGCACACCCCCATACTGAATGTAACCCCAAACTACGCAAAGACTGCCACAAGTACCTCTCAACAAACAAATAACATGACGTGTCTGCTTTTTGGAAAAATTGTAACGGTTAATAAATTAATGGAATTTTCTCATTAGGAGATATTTATCAACAGTTGGGTTGTTAAATTAAACCATAAACTTTTTATTAAGCATGTGCACAACATATCACTTTTACAAGAGAGCCAACACAATAATTTACAGCCACACTTGCGTATTATATTATGCATATATATATATATATATATATATATATATATATATATATATATATATATATATATATATATATATATATATATATATATATATATATATATATATATATGAGTATAATCAGTACTTTTTTTAAATATTGTTTTGCTTCTTATACTAGGTAATGCTTTCTTAGACTATTTTATATAATATAAGCAATCATTACAAATTATTCCATGGTCTATTAAAATTCTTGATTCTGATTGGGCAGAAGGTGTGTAATAAAACTGATTAATGTCCAGGAAGTTCCGTTTTGTTCACAGTTCAATATAAGTACCATTCCCTAAAATATTAGTAGTAGCAGCCATAGAAACTAAATGACATTTGCTAAAGCCTTCATTCACCTTCAATCTCGAGGAAATTGACATGTGCTGCACCAGGGGGATCAACCAAATTGTCAATATGCTCAAAAATATTTGCAAAGAGGCAGCTAACACATGTTACTATGAGCTATTAGATGCGCTTGTGTCATTTACATGCACACACACACACACTCTCTCTCTCTCTCTCTCTCTCTCTCTCTCTCTCTCTCTCTCTCTCTCTCTCTCTCTCTTTCTCTCTCTCTCTCTGTCTGCCTGCAACTGATGATTCAATGTGGGAAGATCTTACATATCACAACTGATGTATATTTGGTCAAATATTGTCTATAACTTTGCAAATGACCACAAAATAAGTGGAAGCTAAGTGGACATGTCACGCATTTAAAATCCTTTCAAGAGTTCACACTTAGCTGATGATTGGTAATAAGCTAGTTTGGCATGCTGTCCCAGGAGAGAGCCCTGAGCTCATGAGATCCTCGAGCCCGGGGCTCCCTCCCGTTTGCAGGGCGAGAGGGGAGTTTGAGCTCAGGAAGATCTCGAGAATCACCCTACCACCCCCCCCGCCATCCCCCAAATCGAACTTTAGAAAATACGTATACACTATATTTAAAATACAACACCTTCTAAGGCTGCATTTATATCCATAGGTTTTTGGTGTAAAACTGAGATGGCCAAAGTGTACAGCGTAAAAACTGAATGTGAATATTAACAGTAAAAATATGCGCATATTTTTTCCTTCATTCATATTTGCAGTCTACCGGTTGTGTAATGGTCAAAAGAGAATGGCTTGACAAATCGGGGAATTATACACAATAGTCTAGAAGACCAGTCAGAGAGCAACTGTGGATAGCCATGCCACCGTTTACAAAACTCTGCGTTCCCAAACATCCATTTTCAACACTAAAATGGAGTCAATTGTGTTTTCAAAATGCTGTTTTCGTAGGATGAAGTTGTAAGAATTGTGTGATTGCCAGGCATAACTGTAACAAAATGTATGGGTTTCAAAACTAAAACACACTAGTGTAAACAGCACCTTACAGTCTTTAAACTTTTAAACAATTCTAAACTTTAGACAATAACAATATAGCCTCCTTTGCAAAAAAAAAAAAAGTATATTACAGCACAAATGTGCCTCAAACTGGATAACAGTTATCTGATGTTTGAGCCAGATTTGTGTTGTAACAATCTATTCACACAGATATCCCCCCACTAACAAGACCACAATGGTGGGAATCCTCAGGGAGCACTGCCATAATGAAAAGCAGAAAGCACGGCTGCCACCACATGTCCACGGGTACACCGATGTTGGCATTGCACAACCACCCTTACGTAACTTGGCACACAGGACAGGAAGACCACTGTCACAACCAAGCACATTTCACTGGATCTCATGTTATGTCATGTATGCGGGAAACCCAGGCTCAGCAAAAATCAAAATTGTAGGGGAACCATCATTTGAGATAACTATCTCCATCTGTGGCTCCATGTCTGCTCAAGATTTAGAGAACAGCTTATGACTATTTTGTTGTTCACACTTTAAGGCCTTTTTAATTAGTCTAATCTATCCAAAATACACTTTTAATCATTTCTTTTGTTGCATTTTATTCATTTGTCTCTACAGATTTCAATTATTTATGAGATTTTTATAATTATCATATATTTAAAGGATGTTTTCTCAAAATACGCTGTTTTCCCTCATGCACGGAGGCACAAATATACAGTTTAACCATTTGATAGGTTTTTCGGGGATACTTTCATACATAAATCGGACGATTAGATCATTATACAATTACAATTATGCTGTAAAACCCAAAAAGTTAAGATAACTCAAACCATTGCAACCAGCCACACTCAAAAAATATTTTTTAAACCTGTTCAAACTACTTAATGAAAATGAGCCAAAACAACACAATTCCTGGGATTTCATTGGGAAACTTATATTTTTGATGTTCAATCCACATTAAGTTAACTTAATTTGTTTTGGGACAACATGAATGAATTGTGTGGAACCCTGCATTTTTCAAAAACTAATCCAAATAAGTACTGTGAACTCAATCCATTTGAGTAAAAGAAGCAATTCAAGCACAGTAAAACCCAATAAATGAAGAGAACTTAATAAGTCAACTCAAACTGTTTGAGAAAATCGGTTGCTACAAACCACTTGAGTTACAGAAACTAATCTATATGAGTACTGTGAACTTACTCCATTTAAGTTGAAGTAATGGGGTATTTAAATAACTCATTACCTTTAACGCTGAGTTCAAAACTCTTTTCAAATGAGTAGAATTAACTTTCAGTAAATTTTGAGTTAACTACACTCATTTCATTTCAAGTTGACTGTTGGGTTTTACAGTGTACAATTCTACAATTTATCATTTTTCTGCCTATTCACAGTATTTTCTAAATTATAGATGCTATAATATATGTTAATAATGTATGCCAAGTAGCAAATATTGAATAAAAAAATTGCATCACTTGCCTATTTTAATAACACATTTTATACATTTTTGTAATTTAACAAATGTTTACAATAGTAAAAATCCTCAATCAACTGTGGAACGTAATAACTAGTAACTTTTTACGGTATTCAACCTTTTACGATATTCAATCTCAAGCAGAGACACCTTATATAACTCATTATGAAATGAGAATGTGCTCTTCTTGATGAAACTGTACTAACTTACGTTTTCGTCTCCCTGTGTGAGAAAACAAGCAGAGCGTGTCCTCTGTTTCACCCCCCTGCCTCATTCCCGTAAGCTCGATCTAGCTAGCGCATCAACATTGTCCTCTCTATCCATCAAAATCCTCAGAGTCACAGGTCATTGGCCTGCAGAACAGCCCTATCCCAGCACAGCCTGTTATTCACCCCGAAAAACAAAACAACCAAACTCCAGATGACAGGGGGCCTGTGGTGTCAATGCTCACACACCAAAAAAACTGTGCACCTATAAAAACACTGGCATATGAACACACAGAACACTGTGGTCCAAGATGCAGAGATTCCCATGACATTAGGCTACATACTAAAGATGTGACGACGCTGGTCAGAGATGCTTCACTTTTAAAGAAACGTGTGACTTCTCTTAGCTGTTACAGCTTTGCCTCTAAATCATGAAGGTTGTTCAGTAAAATTGGAAACTGTAATTAGACTTTATAGACCTGGCACTGGAATCTTTAAAGTGGAGGACCGCGATAAGAAGGTGAATGAGCGCACACGATCACCTTCATCTTCGAGACACAAATTAAGATGCTTTTTATCAAGTCTGAGAAGTTTTTGTCCTTCCAAGCAACCAAAATTCTCAAGATATGACATGAGATGCAAACTAAGGGAAATCACAGCTTCTTATACAGGAGCTTTGAATGTCCGAACTACTCAAAGCTGAATTTTAATTTACATTTTAAAAAAAGAAAGGAATGAATTAGGGTACATCTATCCTCGTTGACTTTTTCACCAGCGCTACTTCTAAAAATATTTTTGCGACAGAAATTTTGAAAGGTATTTGTTTACCATACCAAGGAGAATCGTATCACTAAAAACTTTGATTTGAGGCTAAAAAGTATATACAAATGTCAAGACTGTACTTGGCGACTGGAGGAAAAGAAACACAATCTCATTAAAAATTGCGGACTGCAAAGTCAAATTACATCTGATAGAGAAATACAAAACCTGTATCTATGCAAAATAGTAATATACGCACAAAAATCTTTACTATTTTGAGAGTGCAGGACGATCATCTTGATACATCTGTTGTAGTGTGGAGCTAATTCTCTATTTTGGGGCACTTTGCTTGCTGCGACTGATTGGTGGAATTGTTTGTACAGCATCATGGTTCAAAATGGTTTTGATGTTGTTTTGAAGTATGAGATGGGGTCAACAGATGTTTACACTAATACGTTTTAGTTTTAAAATGGTGTTTTAGAATGAAAACGATCTGCGTCCACGCTGGCGTTTCACCTAGCGTTTCTGAACAACTCTCCGTCCACACTATATATCACGTGACCACACACACACTGTGGCATGCACTGCAGTGTATGCTCACGTCGAGCTCCAGGCAGTCAGCGGGTTCTTTGAGCACGTCTACCCAGATGAGAGCTGTGCACATCGGACTGTTCATCAAGGATCTACCGCTGGATCTATTCTAACTATATTTGTTAAACGTGATATTTAATTCATCTTGTTGTCTATATCTAGCCACATATTCCCCGACTTTGGTCTTTTGAATCTATTACTTGTTCTCAAGTAACGTGTCTTGGCTGAGCACAAAGATAAGTTAGTATATTAATTTATGTAACCACGTACACTGATTCTGCACATCTAACTGATTGCTTGCATTTTATTTCCTATAATGTATATACTTATTGTACGTTATACTTTTATAATGGCCATTATTGATTATTAAAACTTATATTCAGCAAAAGAGAGGGTATTTGTCGTATTTTCAATGAAAATGAAATGAGGCAGTAATGTTATAGGCTTTTATTTTATTGTTAAGATAGTGAAACAATGCAGCCAGGGTGATGTGAATGAGGTTATAAAGTACACTGTTCCCTTTGAAGATTTACCCGATGTGACCTTGGGAGTTTGTTTTCCCTATCAAACTTGCGAAGTCTGAATTTACGAGGAGAGGATGCAACACCGAACTTTGTGTAGGTTACTTAATATAGAGGAAAAAGTCCCAATCAGATCGAATGTCTGCAGCCACGCCTCCGTTTTCAGATGTCTCTGTTTTCCCCCCATCCACACTGACACTAAGCATTAGCATTTTCAAATGAAAACGGCCTCTTCAACGTTTTCAAAAAGCTCAGTTTCAGCTCTCCAAAACTCCGGAGTAGTGTGGACAGATGGCATAACCGTAGCAAAACTTGTGCGTTTTAAAACTAAAATGTATTAGTGTAAACGGAGCCAGAAGCATATACAATCAATTAACATTTTCTGAGCTCATAACAGGTCTAAACTTAAATGTCATCTGCAAATCTTTATGCAAAATCAGTTTCTCTGTTGAGACGATGAATGACTGTTGAGCTCTATTGCTCTATTGACAAAAGTGTTCTGCCACCTTGGTCTACAAATTAATGCATACAGATACTTTGAGGTCTGTAAACACTGTATTTTAAAAAGTTGCTTTTTTAGATAACATTTTTTTGATATATATATATATATATATATATATATATATATATATATATATATATATATATATATATATATATATAATTTTTCTATTTAGTGTTCAGTTCATTTATACTTTACTACATTTAAATCTGTATCCTATTTGCTACCTGCAGTTGAAATTCAGGAATTAGTTTTTCTTCATTAAATTACGATTGGCATACAACCCAGAGCTGAATACAAGCTAGTGAGGAAGGGTAAATGTAGAAGAAAAAGAAGGTGTCAATAACAGGCAACCATTAACATTCTCAATCATTTCGAAGGCAGTTCTGACACAGGACCCTCCAGAAGTTCACAATTAGTATGTACTCTTTGGACTACAGAGGATATTTGAGCTAATCATCTCAGCTGGAAACGACATGTGACTGATCACACGGATGCTTTGGGAATATATTTCCATGGCTACATTACTTTATGTATGTGTATATATGGCTAGATTTCTACATGACCGAAAGTTTGAGAAATTAAGTGTGAGGAGGTGTTGATGGAGCTGGGATTTACAGCTGTATTTAAATCGAGTCCACACAGTGCTGATTTGGACATTATTTGGGCTGACAGCCACCCATAAAAGCTGAAGAAATTAAAGCAGACAGTAAAAGTCCTGCCTTAACTTTGGGAGGTTCACAGATAATAGCATGGTGCTGCAGTGTTTGGGTAGATCACAAGATCACACGCTCACATGCCCAGTAACAATTAACACCACAATTTGGTGACAATGTGACGTTATTTTTTTAAATAAACAGCCTGTAAAATTGAGCTGATAGCTGATCAAAGCTTGCTTATACGCTCACTGCTGCTAATTACAGGTTACCTTAAAAAAGCAGCAGCTGGAAAGCAAACAGTACGTCAGCCATGGCTACAATTCCAGTGATAATATCTGCTTTCCTGGTGCTGCAGATGTGGATGAGAGTGAATTAAATAGAATAAAGTTACTTTCGTTCCCGCTTTGAATGGCACTGTTTCAGAAATATTTGCAATTCGCGAGAAAAGAAAATGAGTAAAAGATGTTAGGGTTGAATAATGTATTAGCTGACGGCATGATAGTCAGAAAGAGAGAAGGAAACAGATGCACAAATGCTGTAGCTTAATAAGTATTACTGTATATTGTGTGTACTCTCTTAAAGGTCCCATAAAATTAAAATAAAAGAAATTAAGATGTTAGGTTCAGGCTGTTAGTTTTAAGGGCATCTATATGTTGGTGCGCTCCAAAACACTGACAAAATTTGCATTTTAGAAGATATAAAATCGATAGAAACATGTAAAGAAAAAGCACGTTTTATTTCACGTCACCTCATACTTCAGTTTCTCATCAAAGCTTGACCAATCGAATGTTTTCTAAAGTCTGACATGTCACACCCCCTTCAAGGCGCTTCTCATTCGCTTTTCATTTGATGTGTTTGAGCTCAACCATTCTCACTGGCAGAGCTGTGATAAAAACAAAACGCTATTGGCTACTTTTTAAAAAAGGCGAGGAGCTACACTATGTCCCATGCTCTCTTCATTTTTCAGTTGAGATTACGTCAAACATCAAATAAAAAGTGCACATTTCAAAGCACTTCACAGGACCTTTAATTTATCTAATAAATGCCTACATCAATAATTTAATAAAATGCATATGTATATCTTCCAAGTCTGTCACAATAACATGAGCAGTCTCTGTTATGGCAGTAAATCCATGGAAAATCCCACTAACTGGATCCTTCATAGCACAGTGTTTGCCTTTTTGTAAGTGCCATCAACAACATCGGTGTTGTTTCATCTGGCTTTAAGCTAAACCATCAAGACATTTGTGTTCTTCGCTAAATTCAAACCCTTCAGTAAACAATCCCGAACTTGTGCTGCTGTTGAGCAAATAAACAGGCCGCAAACAAGCAGGACAGTTTAGCTCCTCTTTGAAGCATAAACATTAACACATCAAACATTTATCGAACACGCTTTATCATAGGGGGAAACAATTTGTGATTATGATCCTTATTATTTAATCGCTACGTGATGTATAATTTAAAGGCTAGTTTTATTACAGTGTTTTTGATGCTTTTGTGTCTTTTAACAAGCTTGAAAGCTCCAGGTGACATACGGTGTAAACGCATGGAAAGAACTGACTAGCAGATAGTTTAAAGGGCACCTATGATGAGAATCATCTTTTGTAAGCTGTTTGAACAGAACTATGTGCAGGTATAGTGTGTCCACAGTCATTTTGGGGTGGTTTAAAAACATTAATTAAATTTTTAAAATAGGATCCAAATTCCTCCCATTTTGAGGGCCACCGCAACGTGACCTATTAGTGCTGTTTTCCCACCCACCTAACTGATTGACAGCTGCGTATTAACGTGTCTCCGTAGATAACACATATAATCATATCAACAAGACAGGACGTCGCAAAGCAACAGGGATTAAAAGATCTGTTCAGCTCTCTGTGATCATCAATCATCATCAAATGTGATCAAGAATGAGTTTCACAAGTTTAATCGTTTTTAAAACAGTGCATGTTGGTAATGAATTACAACGATTTTACCATCTTTACTCTATCATCACAGCCAGATGTCAGTATAATTATAAAAGAAGACGCTTCAATCCCGGTTTGTGGATGTTAAATTAGGATTCTTTTGTACAGTATCATAACGGATATCCATAAAGCAATGGATATTAAAATGTAGCCTGTCACATTTGCCATGCAAAAATAGTGCAAGTTAAACGCGCACACTGTGTGTGTGTGTGTGTGTGTGTGTGTGTGTGTGTGTGTGTGTGTGTGTGTGTGTGTGTGTGTGTGTGTGTGTGTGTGTGTGTGTGTCTGTGTATACTGTATGTGCGTGTACTTTGTAACAACATTGTGTGTGACTCATCGTTGCAGAAAGGCTTGAATTAATTCCACAACAAATACATCAAATAATCATTGGGAAAGTTCTTACTGTAGTATTTCTCACAAATGTTATGTGAGATCTGCTTCCTTCATGTCTGTCATTGTGCTGTTTATCTGGCACAACCGAGGCGGAGATTGAGGCAAACTCTGACAGTCACGTGGGAATATTGGGTGGGAAGAACTAGCTTTAAAGGCACAGGCAACAAAAACAGCTACATTGTGTTTAAAGCAGAGAATTTCAATATTCTGAAAGGTATAATAAATAATCTGATGGGTGTTATGAGCTGAAACTTTACAGACACATTCTGGAGACACAAAAGACTTAATCTTAAATCTTGAAAAAAGGGTAAAATAGGTGCTTATTAACATACTATTTTGTTCCGCAAAAGAAAGGAGGCCATACAAGTTTGGAACAAAAGATGGCGAGTAAACGACACAAGCTTCATTTTGGGATGAACTTTGGATGTCACTTTAAAGAATCAAGTACGAATCAGAGCTCCTGTTTTTTTAGGCAAGTCCTAGAAATCCACAAAATGTCTCTCTACAGGAGTGTTCGAGTGTGACGGTCACCCCCTGTATGAATCACACCACACACATTCACCATATAAACCAGCAGAATAAACCACTTCATTTGGCTGATGGGCAGAAGGCCAACATCTGCATTCACCACAATACAAGTGCAATCTATGGATGAAATTGTGCTTAATTGCGAAACAAACCCTCAAAAGTAATCTTCATTATAAAATTAAGATTGTATTTCCAAACAGCTGAGACGTGGCAAGTGTGTTCTGGGGCTTGTTTTTCTAACTGCATCCCATCATTCAGTGTGTTTGACAGGGTAAAGGGCAGAGTGAGTGATGAGTGAGCTCCCTGTCGCTTCTGCCTACCGTATAACACACTCCTGAGGATGAGTGATGGATGGGAGACCTTGGAGAAGCACATCTACTGCGGTCGAATCGAAACTATGAGGCAGATGCAGGATGACAGCAGGGCCAGAATAAATGATCACCCTCCTTCAGCCCATTCGGATGATGACGAACACATGGGTTCTGGGAATTGTGCTTTACCATTACAAGTTTAGCAGTAGGTATGGGACAGACAGCTCTCTATATGTCTTTTGTGCACCACCTAGTGGTAAATATAGAGAATGTACAGCTAAGATAAAGGAATCTTTTGCAGTTTTCATGTTTTGTGGGGGCTTTCCACAGACAAACCTCGCAAATTGTACTATCCAAACATTTCTTAATCCCTTCTAACCCTAAACACAAAAATATTGTAAGGCCTCCCTCCACATATAAGTTTGCAGTAAGGATGACAAATAAATGCATGTGGCTGGGTCAGGGACACTTGCTTCGAAAAAACGGAATAAAACCATAGTTCAGGTAACTATCTTGGTGTTTCCAGTATTGCTAGCGCTGCGACCCGAAATGTTTAGAGCTTTCTCACCTGGGTCAAGTATGCTTGGGTCATTACTATTACTGCTGAAGGTGAATCAAAGAGACTTGGTTGTTTTTGAGGAGGATGAATTACAAATTTGTCCATTTTTTGTCAGCCAGAGGATAAAATGAACAGGCACCATGATCGTTCTCCTAATGGGCTCTATGCACAGCTAGAGTTTTAAAGCCAACGATAAACATCTGGTGAAAGCTTAATGTGACTATTTTCAATTTCACAAGGTTGTTTTTACAGCATCGATGTTGTAATGTAATTACAATACATTTAGTTAAATAGACTTAAGCATTTATTTAGTTGTTCAAGCGTAAAACTAGATGAAAACCCATTGTAACCACTGGTGCCGCAAGTAGCAACAGG
Source organism: Danio aesculapii (assembly GCF_903798145.1). Lineage (NCBI taxonomy): Eukaryota > Metazoa > Chordata > Actinopteri > Cypriniformes > Danionidae > Danio > Danio aesculapii. Next base: position 41,548,324 of record NC_079457.1, read on the forward strand.
CTAGTGCAGATATTCCATTGAAAATACAGTGGTAAAATAAACTGTCATATTTTAAAAATATGGCGGGGGGAAGTAGATTAGATTTTTTTTAGATTAGATTCAATTTATTGTCATCACACATGTACAAGTACAAGGCAACGAAATGCAAGTAGAATTGAATGCAGTGCTTCTTGTCTGATCTGAGACCCATTTCATAATGTATATCTAACAGGCAGTGAAGATCGCTGATTTTTAAGGAAATCAGCTTTTAAACGTGATGATTTGTAATGGAAAAACAGTTCACCGGAAGCCCTTGGGCTGCCTGGCTGAAAATTAAAAGTGTGTGTGCATATAACAGAGCTCACTGAGGCCCCCTTGTGGGCTGGGACCCCCTTGTTGGGAACCGCTGGTATACATTTCTAAACATATGCAATTAAATAAATTGTTAATTTATATGTGTATGTAAAAATATTACAATATAGTGAATGAAATATTAAAACACAGATTTGAAGGTCAAGATATGTTTTTCTATGCCAAAACAATGTCATTGTACAGTTTTTTTAATTGGATTTGAATTATTTAGCACATACTGAGATGGAGTGTGTGATAATATAAAATATTTAATAGACTAAAAGTCATACATAATTGCAGAAATACATACATTTAGAAATATTAAAATATATTGATGGAAATATTATGTAAAAATGTCATTTGTACTATCTTTTGTAAAGTGTGCACAACATGTTTTACATTTTGACCTCATTCTGCAATGCATACAGTAGGTAAGCTCTTTTCTCTGATTGTTTTTTAAAACTTCCAATTCATTTGTCTATGGAGAAATTACTTAGAATTACTACTTGCTCAAAAAACAATTGTGTTCAAGGTAATGCACATAAACCAAAAACAAAATAAGACCGGACCTCTTGAGCCATTAAGGTTCAAAAGGCTGGGCCCGCATATACATGAAAGAATAAGGTCAACAGACATTTTATAAAGTGATATGTGATTAATGTTGATCATTCAGATTTTTTATACTTAAAATGTTAAAATATGGTGTCATTCCTACAGCAATAAACATTTGATTTATTAATAAAGTATAAAAATATGCTTGTGAGACTCACGGCTGTTTGATCCAAGCCTCGGGGTAGATGCTGTTCTCTTTCAAGAGATTGTGACTGAGATCTAACATCTTCAGGTGGACACACTTGTCTAAAAGCCTGTCCTGCACCTCCACTATTTGATTTTCCTGCAACCTCAGTTCCTGCAAACACACCAAAACATAAACACCACAAACCTATAAAGAGCAGCCAGTGACTGAAGCATTGATTGGGTTACAGAACTGACCTCTACAGATGGGGGCAATCCTGCTGGAATGGAGCTGAATCTGTTTTTATCCAGTCGTAAATTCTTGAGTGCCTTCAGAGGTTTAAATGCCCAGGGTGCAATGCTGCCCTCGTAGAGGATGTTTCCTGCCAGTTCTAACACTTGTAGGTTAGTAAACCCTACATAAAAAAGAAATATTATTAGTTATTATACTTTTAAACAAACGTATCAAACATTTTAATTTGGGATTCCTAAAAAATTGTATAAATAATAATAATAATAATAATAATAATAATAATAATAATAATAATAATAATAATAAAATGGAATTCCTGGACTCACACTGACACCTAGTGGGATGGATGTAACCTCACAAATATATATATATATATATATATATATATATATATATATATATATATATATATATATATATATATATATATATATATATATATATATATATATATATATATATATATATATATATATATGTTTTATGGATCAGTGTGCAAATTATACATTGACGATGAGGGGTGTCAACTTTTTCTGTAATATTTTGTGTAATACATTCTTCATTGAATTAAATTAAATGACATCTATTTTAATAATGCATTTTTTTAATTTTCAGTGTTTTGTGGGACAGTTTGTGTATTTTGACCTACAATATCCTGTGATTAGCCATTTCAGAGGTTACTGTAGGTCAAACTACAGGGTGGGTCATTTATATGGATACATATGGATAAACTTATTGGGAATTTCACAAGAAAAAAAAAATGGTGTGCTTGGTTTTAATGTAACTTTATTCTTTCATGAGTTATTTACAATCCCCCTCACATATACTAATGTGCCACAAACAGGACGTTAATATCACCAACCATTCCCATTTTATTAAGGTGTATCCATATAAATGGCCCACCCTGTATACAAACAACGCATCTAATTTTACTTTACTTTTAGGTTATATACAGAAACAAACACCTATTTTACAAGAAAAGTGTTTTGTGAACACTTACCATGTCTATTGGCTTAGATTATGCATTCACAGTGGTATAACCCATTATAGGGGTGGTCAAATGTGTATTTATATTATTTATTATTTTACTAGTAATATTAGTATTTTAGATGTAGATCGGAGCAAACAATTTCTTGCTATTTAGAGAACTGACATCCCAAACAATTTGTTTTCACATCCTTCAAGCATTAAGGGGGTCAATCCCCCCTAACCCCCACTGTAATTCACACCCTGATTATACCAAGATAAAGCAAGCAATTTTGTTGGTCATGTGATCTCACCCACTCCAATAAAACTGCTTTTATAATACAACTGATATGACTGAAAAATTCATCTCCTGTCACATATTTTTCAGAATTACAACTCAGCACTACCCACCCAAGCAATGAATAAATGCATGTCTGTGCAGCTGGTATGAAAACAGGACAAACCTTTAAAGACCTGTGATGTCAGATGGGTTATTTTATTGTTGTTTATCTTTAGATCCTCCAGAGAAGATGGCAAGTTTGGAATTATTGTGAGTTCATTGTCATCAAGTTTCAGTCTTTTCAGCTTTGTCAGATTCTGTAAAAAAAAATATATAATAATAATAATATTAATAATTTGGGAATCAGTGGTTATGTACTGTCTGCATTTTCCCTAGTGAATCATGAGAAGGCCCACACGAAATTTTTAGCCCATCGTTGAGTCTATTTATTCAGTTGTGTAAATGTGTGTAAATTTATATTTATTCAGTTTTTATATTTGTTTCAGTAATATTATTGACTAATATAAAATGTTAATATGATTTATGTGCACTACAGTTTGTAAAGTAATAGTTTCTCTCTTTTAGTACATATATTATAAAAGAGACTTACTTTGTATACTAATTAAGTGGATCGGATTGGATTTGCATTGTAAACATGAAACAAAAGTTAACAAGATATTATTCTTTATTTCATATATTTAGTTTGTAGTTATGATACTTACTGCATAAATCTGCAGATTTTTTCCCAAATTATCAGCAACAATAGCAAAAAAATAACCGCAGATTCTGTCTGGCCCTAATCATGAGCCTAAAAAATACCAATGTGCAACAGGAATGTGCCTTTCAGTGTTGGGGTAATGCCTTACAAGTAACGCAAGTTATGTAATCAGACTATTTTTTCAAGTAAATCATAAATGAACAAATTACTTTAAAGTAAAAAGTACTTTTAAAAAAGTATCACCAGTTACTTTCCCCTTTATTCACTGATGATAGTTGTTCTGTCCAATGTGTTGAGCGAAATCAGGACTTACATATTTCATATATAAACACTTACATATTACACATTATATATAACACTTACATCATATATATAAACACTTACATATGTCATAATTTCAGTAAGGGTAATAATGAACTATAAATGCTTGTGTAAAGGACATAATTTGTGGATGTCTTTTCACAACTGATTCACAACAGTGTGTAAATTGATCTACACGTAGCAAAAAAATTAAGTAACAGTTATAAATGCAACCCGAAATAACTGTTGATAACAGTTACTATTAGTGTATCATTCATTCATTTTCTTTTCAGCTTATTCCCTTTATTAATCTGGGATCGCCACAGTGGAATGAACCGCCAACTTATCCAGCACGTTTTACGCAGCGGATGCCCTTCCAGCTGCAACCCATCTCTGGGAAACATCCATACACTCTTGCATTCACACACATACACTATGGACAATTTACCCTCCCCAATTCACCTGTACCACATGTATTTGGACTGTGGGGGAAACCGGAGCACCCGGAGGAAACCCACGTCAACACAGAGAGAACATGAAAACTTCACACAGAAATGCCAACTGACCCAGCTGAGGCTCGAACCAGCGACCTTCTTGCTGTGAGGCGACAGCACTACCCACTGCGCCACTCACTATTAGTTTATATTAATGTATTTTAAGGAAATGTTTTGTTACATATTTTTACCGATTCATGCCATTCTACTGCAACCATTTTTAGCCAAGTACATGACGCTGCCATCGGACAAATGTTTGCTAGGATGTTGTGCTTGATTTGTAAACATAAGAAATACTGTAGTTCTAGCTTAAGTGTGAACATGTATTTACTCATATCACATACACAAATAAGATTTGGTTTCCCTTAAAGTGAATAAAATGTGAAGCTGAACTGTGCACTTAATACATGAAGTGTTCAGATGCAAAAACCTCTAAGTGCCATCTGGAATTTTCTTCTACGATGAACATTTTTCTCAGCCTCTTATGATTATGTTCAGTTATTTCATGTTAAAAGCGATGAAAATAACCTATTCTTTGCCATAAAAGTGAAATCCCTGAATCATGACAGGAGCCTGAGAAAAATGGCAATATTAAAAGAAAATTTCAGATGGCACTTAGAGGTATTTGCATCTGAACTCTTAATGTTCATTGCTGAAGAAAGTTAAACTTTCTTTTTATGCATCCTATAGTTCATGGAATGCAGAAAGGTTTGTTTGAGCTTGTCTGTACAGATATCTATTAACATGCACTTCAGCTTGAGGTTTATTCCCTTCACATTTCACTTCTGGTGTTAACAGGCTTTAATTTGTTCCAAAAATATGTTTGTTTGTTTGTTTTTAAATATTAAAATAAGCCCAGTACAGTTAAAAAAGTAACATACAGAATTACTTTCCTTAAGTACACTGTAAAAGATAAACGTTATTTTACAGGTAATTGTCTGTATTTTTTTTACAGAATTTTCCAGTTTTATCATTATAGAGTGAAATATCTGTTGTTTTACAAATATGTTCTGTAATAAAATATTCTAACATTAAATGTACAGTTATTGCCTGTATTTTGTCATTACATTATTTTTCTGAAATTGTCTGTATTTCCGTAAAGTAACACATAGTTTTACGTTAAAATATACAAATTATTCCTGTTAAAATAGGGAAACAAAAATTCTGTCAAATTGTTTTTAGTGAAAAGTGTTATTAGTAAGTATTGCGACGCGGTTTCCCTTGCTGTGTTTGACCCTTTGCTTTACTTTTGTTGCCACCTTTACGCTTGGGATTATCTATATGCACCTGTTTGTTTCTGTTTCAACCTTTGATTCCAAGATGATTCTCTTAATAAACTGCTATTTGATCCTCAACTTTGTTGTGCATGGATCCTCACATGGCACTAACCTTGTTTTTGTTGTTAAATGATGACCAAATGTGTTATTTGTAAAAAAAATAACAGTTTTGTATTTTTTCAAGCAAATTGTTTTTGAGTTGAAACTACATATCCTAAAAATATTCGTTATTGTAGTATATGGTTAAATTTACAGTGCTTTATGACAACAGCAATTATTTGTATATAAGCTTTTTTTAATCATTCTTGAAAAAAATTGATGGAATATTTAGAGATTTCATGCATAATTACATGAATTAATCTGCATAATCACATTAATTAATGTGTATAATAACAGTAATAACCTGCATAATTACAGTAATAATCATTAGAATCACATTAATTCATTTGAATAATTACATTAATAACCTACATAATAACCTGTATAAACAGTAATAATCTTTAAAATCACATTAATTATTCTGTATAATTACAATAATAAATGATATACTTACAGTAATAATTTGTAAAATGACAGCAAAAATCTGTATAATAGCAGTAATAATTAGTAAAATGGCAGTAATTACTATTTTTTTCCTTTTTTCAGTTTAAATGCAAATTATCAACAGTAATAAACTGTAATTTAATGTAAACTGTAAGGTATTTTCTGTATTTTTACAGTTTTTGCTTGTAATTCTGTGAAATGGTTATTTTCTGTAATTTAATGGAATTTCTCTGGAAGCCCTGCTGCCAGTCTTTTGACCGTTTTTTTTTTACAGATTTTTTTTTACAGCGTACCACCAAATCAATAGCTGTAATTTCATATCTTGCATTAATTGTTCGAATGTAAAACATGTATTTTAAACAAGGCTCAAGTGGTCTCTCAACACCGTCATAAATACTCACGGTAAACTCTGCACTTAATTTACCTCATCAAAGAGTATAATTTTCCTGACATTTCAGTCAGTCCAAAAACGACAGTGGCATTTTCCACTGGCCAGTGTGTGGTTCCCATTTTCCTGGTGCTGGCTTTGCTTTGGGAGTGGTGTGTTTGGTCATTTTTTTGAGGGCTCAAAGGAAGAAATCTGGGCTTATCTTGGCTGGACGTATAGTTAGCAGTTATAATTTGTAACCTTTTTTTCCCTTTTAATTCATATGTTCTTAAAAATCCTGACTAAGAAGAAACTATTTTGGAGTTCAACGTAGACATGTACATTGCAGACTCTATAAAGATTATAGGAGCATATAACTGGCGTAATTAAAGGGATAAAGAAATGGCAGTACCATAAAGAGGGCTGAGTCTAAAGAGGAGTCGTCCAGCCTGTTCATACTTAGGTCAAGCTCCTCTAGATTTGGCAGTCCGGAAAAACCACTGGGAGGAATGCTTGTTAAGTTATTCCCTGAAAGACAGCGCATTGGTTAACATGTTGAACGGCTGTGTTTATTACAAGACATAACCAACATAAATTACAGAGCGCCTCAGTGACGCATATACTTATGTCGGATCTTTCAGTTTGTCCAGACCTTACCAGGCAGCTCAAGTATGTTAACTTCCAGATTTGTGATGACGGGCAGTTCGGACAGGCCAATCTGCATGCAGGACAATCGTGTTTCTGCCAATTGGCAGCCTTCTGGTAATGAGTCTGTTAGTGTGCTGTTAGATGCTTCATTCTCCTCTTCTTCTGCTTCCTCTTCTTCCTTTCCCTCCTCTCCTTCTTCTTCCTCCTCCTCTTCTTCTTCTTCCTCCTCCTCATCATCATCCTCTTCTTCTTCATCATCATCATCCTCCTCTTCCTTTTTCTTGGCTTTCTGCTCTTCTCCTTGGTCCAGAAGGCGTTTTTTCTCGTCTTTGAGTTCCCTCAGGATGGTGTTTAGTTTCCCCGCAGCACCGCCCCATCTCTCCAGCACAGCGTTCAGCTCCACCCACACACCCTCGGTTCGGCCCAGAACAGACTGATGACAGAACACGGCAGAATCAAGGCCATTAGTGTCACAGGAATGACCAGAAACACACTGAACAAACTACAAGAACTAAATATAGTGGACAAATAGCAGAGGCTGGAATAAAGGGAGGTGGAAAATGAGAGGTTGAGCATTAAGACAGGAAGCAAAAATAGACTTATAATTAGCATTTATGGTATGGTCGTGCTATCTTGGACTGCCAGAATACACATGCTCGTTCCACTGTAAGAACAGTGGCGGCTTGTGCGGCAAATAAAGGCATTACTATGGGATGCAAATATTGTCATGAATTCAATATTTACCGTTTTCTATTTTTTTCACCAAACTATTTGATCAAACAAAACTAGGAGAGTGACATTTTGACAGAAATAAAGCTTCACCTGTGTGTCGGTGGCAGCATCGTTCAATTGCTTCGTTCTTTGTGCTTGATTGGTTCTCTGTTCACCTGCAAATCCAAACATGAATTATTTAGGAGTTCAAATGTTTTGGCAGTTTTTTTGTTTTTAAAGAAATGAATAACTCTTTTAATATTCCTTTTCATTATACTCTGCTGTTCAAAGTTTTTAAAAATGGCTTGTTATGTGGGTGGGTTTTATTTTTTATCATTAATTAATTCATTTTCTTTTTGGCTTGGTCCCTTTATTAATCAGGGGTTACCACAGCGGAATGAACCACTAACTTATCCACTATATGTTATTACGCAGCTTATCCCCTTCCAGCCGCAACCCAACACTAGGAAACACCCATACACTACGACCAATTTAGCTTATTCAATTCACCTGTACCACATGTCTTTGGACTGTGGAGGAAACCCACGCCAACACAAGAACATCAAACTCCACACAGAAAAGCCAACTGACCCAACCGGGGCTCGAACCAGCAACCTTCTTGCTGTGAGGCGATCGTGCTACCCACTGCACCACCGTGATGCCCTTTTTATTATTATCGTTTTGCAATTTTAGCTTTTCTTTTTTTCCTGAAAGTTTGTCTTTAATAAAAAATTATTTGACAAAAAGTTTTTTGGAATTTTACTAGGCAAAGATGCATTAGCTTGATATCTAGTAAATAAATTGGTCACACTTTATTTTGATGGTCCGTTTGTTGAATTTAAGTTCCATTGCATCTACCTGCAAACTAATTCTCATTAGATTATAAGCAGATTGTTAGGTTGGGGTTAGGGTTAGTGCAAGTTGACATGTACTTGCAAAGATTCTTATAGTCAGATAAATGTCTGTTGAAGGAGCAGTATCAACAGATATTAAGCAGACAGTCCACTAATACTCAAATGGACATTCAAAATAAAGTGTTACCAATAAATGTATATTCTGCAAAAACAGTCTAGTTAAAATAAAAGAACTTTACTCCTCCAAGAATCTTCTGAAAAAAAAAACTGTTTTTGACATAATAATAAAACATTTTTGAGCTTCACATCACCATATTAAAATGATTTCTAATGGATCATGTGACACTGAAGACGTATTCTAAAAATTACATTTTGCCAATACAGTACATTAATAAAATACATTTTAAGCATACTTAAATTATGTTTTTTGTTTTTTAGATATTTTACAATATTTCATTTTTTCTCCATTTTTATATAATAAATTGAGATAAGAGACTTTCCAAACATAAAAAAAAACTTCCAGACCACACACTTTTAAACAGTAGGGTATAGTAGTGAGCAAAAAGTTAATTAAGTTACAATTAAGAATGTATAAATGTCACTCCATTAGATCCAAGCTGTATTTATCTGAAAGAAAATCAGCCAAAGTGCACTTTTCAAGCAAAACACTGAAAGTTTTCCCAAGATTTTAAACAATGAACTTATAATCATATCACTCACAGTTAAGAAAAACATTGTTTATACTTTTGTTTCATGTCAAATGTTAAGAAATCATGTTTTTTAGTCATATGCCTTCCATGTGTAGTGATTCCACTAGGACAGTTGGGTGAACCTGAGAGCTAAAAACCAAGTTACTGTAAAAATGGTCCAGAGAAGTGAAGTTACTGTAGGTCAGAGAAAAACCTAATATTTGCATTTATTACTTGTTTTCATATATCATCATCAAATGAAATACAATGCTTGCATTTTAAATGAAATATCATTAAGTATTCAAAAACATAAAAAAACACTGTAAATGCAGACTCGTGAATGCAGATTTGTGTACATTCCATCACAAAAAGCTTTATTTTACTTAATTCATAATTTCCTAAAAAGTACTGTATGTTACTTCTTGTGTTTTTTTATTTCTTTTGTAAAAGCACATATAATTAAATTTATCCTAACTAAACCACTTGGAGAAACTCAAACTCCTCACAATTGTCTTATCCGTCCAGTCCTGAGATTTCATCCAGTGCCACAGCTCTTATAATAAACATCGCTGTAATTACTGCTCTACGCACCTGATGCTGAAGAAGAATCCACCAGTTGATGCTGTGAGTTTGAAACACCAGCTAGTTTAATCAGTGATTCCAGTACATTGAATGCTTCTCCTTTCGCTACTAAAGCCCCTAAGCACACACAGAACACCAAAAGAGCCTGCATGGTCCTGATCCGATCTGTTGAGATGCTCACCGTGTACCTGCGGGCTCACCTCCAGCTGCCCTCTTAAATTCCCTCTTAGTCAGCAGTGAGGAGCAGAAGAGGAGGAGAAGAAAACAGGGAGGAGATTACAGTACGTGGTTGGATGTGCACGAGGACCAACATTGCCAGAAGTTCACAAAAATATCAACCCCTCCTTATAAAGCCAGCAAACACTAGAGTTTTGGAAAAGGGAGAGAGAGAGAGAGAGAGAGAGAGAGAGAGAGAGAGAGAGAGAGAGAGAGAGAGAGAGAGAGAGAAATGATGGTCAATGTCAGTCACGTCATGCCACAATGACACAGTGTTCACACCTTGTAGCACTTGAGATGGACAAATGAGAGAGTTGTCCAAACAAGAGCAGCCTGACTGACCCCGCACAGAGATCTCTGTCTGGCTCCACGTCTCGTCCTCGACATGTTCCTGCCTGGCACGCTGCCATTAGCACGTATGCAAGAAAAAGACCTCGCCAAAAGAGAAAGACATGGTTTTGTAACTCATAAAACAAACACATGCATGGAGACAGACAAATGCAATGTGTTTTTATGGTACACAGATACACACTCTTCTCATTTAATAGAGATTACAGGACCATTTGTATGTAGCTGCTGCAAAAAGTCATTGGATTCAAGACTGTGAAGCTTGCGCTTCTTCTTTCTTTGAAATTAAATTAACTAGGGTTTCAATACAATTGTTTGAGTCAATGCTGATAATTAGTACACATCAACATTTTAATCGGCTTTTTACCTTTTAAATTTAGTTTCATGATTTGAGAATTATAACAACTGTTTTAACTATGCCACTAGCATGAGCAATGTGCATCATGTCATTCCTCTGAAATATTGTTGATTTATCATATCACAGCAGCAAAAGCTAAAAATACCAACACAATCTCTTTTTGATTTGAACTTTTTGATTTAGTGGCTGTGACATTTTCGCACGACTCAACTCCAAATTCATACGAATTAGCCACTAAACTGACAAAATGTAAAATACTCAGGCAGCAAAAATACATTTTACTGTAAAAAATAACTGTTAATTAACAGTTTCTGTATTTTGTGATTCACAAGTGTTTTCCATTTGTTTACGGTTCTGAATTGCATTATGGGACCTTGATTTTTGCTCTGTCGACTTTTGATGTTGAAAATTCAACTCTAAAGTTTAACAAAGTGACTTTTATTGACATTTTAGTAGACATTTTTATTGACATTTAGTATATAAATCAAAAAAATTATATTAATTGAAATAATATAACGAATAAGAAAAAAATATAGAGAAATAAGTTTACAATAACAGAAAATGTACTGGCAGTTTATCACAAGGTTTTTGTACCATAAAATACAACACCAACCCAGACAATGTATCAATTTCAACTATTAAAAATTTTAATAAGGCCACTTTTTCAAACTTTTCAAGGTTAAAAGTTGTAAGAAGAAAGATCAAAGTCCCATAATGCAATTGAAAAGCATAAATAAATGCAGAAAAATAAAATCATGAATTACAAAATTCTGCTAAAAAACTGCTAATTTAACATTTTTGACAGTGTACAGTGGCTATTACGGATGATATTCCACCAGAGAAGGCAAAGCCATCTTAGAGGTTTTTGGTTAGTAAATTAGCTTAGACTTTGTAGGCACAACCCTTCCAAATTTGTTGTCAGAGAAATTGTTGGTGTGCTGTCTTTTCAAGTGAATGAGTGTTTGAGGAAACGCAGGCTAAGTTAGGTGATCCACCGCTCTGCACATTTTGTATGCTTCTCTTATCTCTTATCAACAGCCATGCAAAGTGGACTGAGGAGGGAGCATACTTTTTATCAAACTGCATTTTAGTCTGCAACATGTAAATATAAATCATGCTTAAATCAAGTTCGTTTATATAACGTCACACTGAATTTCGTCTGTGTGTGACAAAACCGCAATCTGTAGCGTAGCACAAATCCATGATAGAATGCTCCAAGGTGAAGTAAAGATTTTCCATGTCGAGTGAACTGTAAATGTTAGCTTTATCTGTGAGGGTGTGATGGAGTCTACTGCAATTAATTAATTTACTGCTGCCTGATTTAAAGGCATTTCATTGCGTGCATAAATGACCTATTCAACATGTGGATATACAGTATTGCTGTTCACATTATTTACATGCCCATTATTTTTTGTTTATTTTATTTTTATTAGATTTGTTTACATATTTTTCCATTATCCTTTTTATTTTACAGTCTTGGTTTTAAATTTTGTCAAGTGTAATTTAAATGGGACTAGGAAGTGCGGATCCAAATGCAGCAGAGAATGGTCATGCAAGCAATGGTCAATACAGGAACAAACAGATGTATACAGGCAATCCAGAGTTGTGATCAATACACAGGCGAATGGTCAAAAGGCAGGAAGCAGACAACGTAAAACAAACAAAACAAAGCAAGGGTCAAAACACAGAAAAGCAAGGCAAAGGATATGCGTCGTAATGTCACAAACAGTAAAACAAGACTCTGCAACTAGTATGTGTGTCTGTGCTGCTTTAAAATCCATGTCATCAGTTCTGAACATCTTCAGCTGTGTGTGTTAGTAATCAGCAGACAACCGGAACAGGTGTGAGTGTGTGGTGCACGACTGGATCTGTAGTCCATGTAACGGCGGATTTGTAGTTCTTTAGCGATATGTAATTTTACCAGGATTAGTTCGCTGGCGATTGTGACATCAAGGGCTTGTTTACATTTGTACATTTTCATGGTACTTGACTGAATGACAAAGGTGCAAGTTAAATAAAACAATCCAAAGTAAAACTATTGGTTTTTAGTATAAAATCAATTGTTTAATTAGCTAAACTAGTCGATGGATTCATTGATATAAATATAGTCATTAGTGGCAGCCCTAAATTTAACTGCTTTTGATGTTTTTTTTATTCTGAACCAAAAGACATTCTTACATTGTACTGTAGCTGTGTCCAAATAGTTTTTTATTCAATTTCAGTACTAATTTGGCTAATTATATTGAAATAAAAGATTTGAGATGTCTAATTGACTGTGGGGTAGGAAAGGAGGATGTTTATAAAGGTCAGAGTTAAGGTTGGATGAAGGTCTCGCATACACGTACAAACAGACAAGCTCTTAGGGTCACAATGTGTAGGGAGAGGTTGTTTGCATTTACATTTACACCATAAAGTATCACGGCAGAGTGAGATACTGCCATGCGACTGTTTAAATTTGCTCAGACAACATGTAGAACAAAATGGGCAACAACTGTGCATGTTGACATAGGAAGCATATTTTTTTTACATCCACACCTTGTGGCATCATCATGCTATTTTTATGGTTTCACAAAAGTTTTAATCTGATTTTTATTCAGACATCATTATAGATTTAAAATAATTTTGGCGATTTACAAGTTGTTTAACTAACAGAGGCTAACACAAAAATGTTTTTTTTTAATGAATATTGTTTTTAATTGGATTCAGACATCATTATAGATTTAAAGTCATATTATTAAAGATATTAGAAGTTTTATTTAGTGCTGGGCAAAGGTTATTCACATCCAAAATTAAAGTTTGTTTTGATTTAATATATGTCTGTGCATCATAAATATGTATTAAGTATATGTGATACACATACAGACAAACTATACAAAACCATTGTTACATGTATATTTAAATTTCTATATAATTTGTATCATATACATATATATTTTATATCTAATTATTAATAACAAAATGTTGAATTATATGCATGCATGTATTTATATATACATAATAAATATATACTGTACACACACATTATGTCAAAACTTTTATTTTGGATGTGATTAATCTTTGCCCATCACTAGTTTTATTTTATTATGATCTTATGTTAATATTGTTTTAATTATGTTTTTTTTTTTTTTCCATGTAATTTGACATATTTGGATTTAATTTTATTTCATTTTTATGTTCATGTTCCTAAAGATTTACATTTATTGTTTATTTATAAAATAAATATTAATATATAAATTAAATTACTTCATAATTTTAATATAAACATCTTATTACAGTTTACTAAATTTACTTTTAATAATTTAAGACAGTGTTTAGATGAATCTCTACTTCCTTAAGCCTGAATCTCTGCTTCCTTAAGCACTCTTTTAAATGGATAGCCCTGTATTACAGTCAAAACAAACAGTGGGTAAAAGTAAGACAGTATCTATAATTTTACGCTATCTGCCAAAACCACTTTGCCAGACTGTCACTTCTCATACAAATGTCTGTCCTGCGTGAGTCAGTGTGAGTGTGTTCTGCTGACCTGTCCGCTGTCCAACCCTCTGTCCCAAACACGTCCTCTGAACCAGCGCTGTGTTTCAGCTGTTACATGCTCTCAGCATGAGGTGGCTGCGGTTATGCACAGAAACAGATAGAAAATGAAAATCTGATCATCAGTTAGACTTCAAGAATGGAAATCTTGTGAATGAAATGCAAATCTTTGCACTTCAAAACTTATTATTAAATTTTCCCACTATTTGTGTGTGAATTGTATGTACGTGTGCTTTGTGATCTTCTGCTCTGGTAGTCTTTTAAGGGAAGGTTCAAGGCTAGTTGGTGGTTCTTTATTTAGGCCAGAGGGTTCCAGAATAGCATAGCATATCATCGTGATGTAAGCTCTGGAGCCATTGGTTTAAGATTGATTCTTTTACGCTAACATGTCAATGATTATGACATAAAATATAGGATGTAGATGGAAATCTCATAAATGTCAAAATATGCAAATTACATATATGATATACCAACACAATCACACGGCAATTCATAACTTTTTGATTTAGTGGCTATTTCGTATGAATTTGTACGATCTGAGTTTAGGGGCGAGGTTGTGTTCCATGCCTTCTTTTTGAAATTGTACATTTTCGTACGACTGAACTCACTGAATTAGCCACTAAACTGACAAAACGTAAAATAGTTACGTTTCCTCGTAAGATCAGGCTGGATGTACAAGTTTACATTTGAATTTTACACATATTACAAATGTATGAACAAAAATATTCTAAATAACCATACATTTAAAATGCAAAAAGAGCAAAATAATATATATATATATATATATATATATATATATATATATATATATATATATATATATATATATATATATATATATATATATATATATATATATAATTTATTTATTTGTTTTTTTTTCAACTATTGGAGTTACAAATTTAACCATATAAATAAACATATATACAATCTATTTGAACATATATGTACATATAATGGTTGAAAAAAGATTTGTGTAAGTGAAGTGTAAGTTTTGAAATATATATTGCATATTTGACATATTTTTTTGCAAAATCCAATTATGAACTTGTATGTCATATATGCTATTTGAATATATTTTCATGGCATGAATGAGATTTCTACATGGGGAATAAGTAATTAAAAGAAACAAAAATTTTCTAAATGACCATACATTTAAAATGCTAAAAATTGAATGTCTTTTGTTGTGAGGACTTCACAAAATAAGAAAATATGTTATCGGCCAGCCAAGACAAAAAATGTGAGTAAGTAAGGTTCCAACTCTGGACGTAATTATAGAAATTAAGGTGGAATTTAGGTAATGGGACGTCATAGTAAATCAGCTGTTTCTATATCCCCATCTTAGAACTGGAAAGATTAGATGCTTCCCATGATCTTTTACTCAGAAATGTGTTTAACTTGGATACATAAGCCAAGAACATATAATACATTTTAACATTTCATTAAAACTGCACTAAAGCATTCAATACAGAATAGTTTTTAACTTTTCATAAAGACACAAACATCAGCGTTAATTTAAAACTTCACAAACTTTGCAATAAAATCTGATGAGGAAAAATTTGCGAATAGGGACAGAAATGTAAATGTAGAAAATGTTTTCATTCTACACTGACATTTAAGCATTTCACTTAAGGCTGTTAAATATCTCAGAAAAAACATTTAATTTAATATTCTTATATGTTATCTTATTTATAATGTGACATGCATGTGACATTTTATGCCATTTCTATGAATGACATTTTCTTTGCACTGATTTAAAACCCTTTAAAGACCTCAGTTTATAAAAAAGTTGAATTAATGTTCTTCAAAAATACAATTTCTACATTTAGTCATTTAGCAGATGCTTTTTTTGTCCAAATTCTTCCTTGCCTTGCTTCTTTTTAACACAAAATAAAACATGTTGGAATGGAATAAAATTACTATACAAATCAATGGTTAATCACATTTCTCATAGTGTTATCTTTGTGTACAGCAGAAGAATGAAATTCATGTCTGTACAAACATGATAATCAGTAAACTGCAGAAACCCTGACAGAACTTTTTCAGTATGCAAGAAGTACCCGGATGACCTACTGCTTCCAGCAAGACTCTGAAGCATGCATCGAATGTACACTTTACTGTCCCATAAGGCCATGCAAGAGAATTTAGAAATGGGAGTGAAGCGACACAACTGACAAGCTCATGTGATAATGAGAACATGGTGGATATAGTACCATTCATAATGCTCGTATTCACACTATATACAAGTTCATGAAGTAAATTTAAATCCAATGTAGTACCTATTCAGGCACACCTTATTTATTTCACTTCACAGCATTTGTCCATTCAAACAGTTGCTGTAACTTTATTTTCTATATGATTTGGCCAAAGAAACCTACTGGAAGGGCAATATTAAGCTATTTGCCTTCAACCAAGCACTGATTAAGTGCTACTGGTCTCTTTGGTTACAGCCATGTCCATGCATGCGTATATGACCAGTGCCTGGCACAGGAATGGAGCTGTGATGCTATGATGGTGCTCAGCAAATGATTGGCAAATGCAGGTGACCAGTGGATAAGTTTAGAATCCTGATATGGGATTGTTGCTTAGGCTGCCAGAGAGATCAGTGCCAAGGACTTATTGTCATAACTCGAGTTCTCCTGCCTGTTGTCTCTGACATTCCTCCTCTATTTATAGCCCATACCATCCCTAACCCCTTTCTACCCCGCTCCCTTTCCTTTTTCACCCATCTCTCGCTCTCCCTCTGATAGTGAAGGGGAGTGACAAAAGCCTTTGTCTTTTCTAAGCCATCCATTCCAGCCATAAAGGCCAAGGCAGGTGGCCCTGGGACTCTTTGTCCTGTGTCTGCCGTGAAGAGAGGAGCGCTGGATTACCTGTGAGGACTTTACTGACCATTTCAAATAAGAAAAATCCAAACCCGGGACCGCCATGGATGATGTATATAAAGCAGCGGTAAGTTATGGGCACAGTAATTAGAGTTGAAGACAAAATTATTATTACTATTTTTTATATTTCCCATGTGATGTTTAACAGAGCAAGGATTTTTTTTTTCACAGTATTTCTTATTATCATCTGGAGAAAGTCTTTTTCTTTTAGTAATAAAAAAGTTTAACTGCTAAGGCCAATATTGTTCGCCCTTTAAGAGATTATTTTATCTCATTCGCTGTTGTCTAATGACCACCAATTATCTAAAACATTACTTGGGAAATATTTGAAAAATAATTTGACAGTAGAATTAAAAATGTTGTCTTTAAATGTATGAGCATTTAACTCCCCTTCAGGCTGTCTGTACGGAAAGTGACCCTGTAATATGTCCCATAAATAGTTTTGCATGCAAATGTCAGCAAAATGAAACATTAATAAATGTTAATTTAACAGCTTACCTGTCCTTGACCATTTCCTTCCTCTCTAAATGGCAGATTTCTGCATTATAACTAATAATCAACCAGACAGATCAATGAGTGCGCTGTCTGCAGGTTAGCACTCAAGGTTAAATCAATAAACGGGACATTTGAGAGAGCTACTTTGGAGCCTTTTTAAAGGCGTAGAACCTAATGGCACAG
Source organism: Danio aesculapii (assembly GCF_903798145.1). Lineage (NCBI taxonomy): Eukaryota > Metazoa > Chordata > Actinopteri > Cypriniformes > Danionidae > Danio > Danio aesculapii. The sequence goes on from NC_079457.1 coordinate 41,566,087, forward strand.
GAAACACTGTCAAAATGGATTTGCTCAATAATTTATCAACAAATCTGGTGAAAAGTGTAGGTTGAAGCTGATGAAATATTGAAGGGTCATGGGCACTGAGGTTGTAGCATTCAACAATGAGGGTGTCTGGTGTCTGAAGACCGTTAAGCGAGTGACAGCTGTCATTCCTGTAAAACACAGGCCTTCGTCGGTCTATGATGAACGACAAGCTATATAGTCTTACAACAAATTGTATTTTTAGTTCTGAGTCAACTGGAGCCAAATTTTGAGCTGTCTCTTGAACCTAACAGGTGGAGAACTTGACAGAGGAGCAGAAGAATGGTAAGTTCCTCTTTAAAATCTGTCATATTGCTGGATTTGGTGTGATTTTACATAATGACCATTCTCTTCCTAACTTATAAATGTCTTTGATGTGACATTTGTGCTTGTACCTGGCAGAGTTCCGTGCTGCGTTCGACATTTTCGTGCAGGACGCTGAAGACGGCTGCATCAGCACTAAGGAGTTGGGGAAGGTGATGAGGATGCTGGGCCAAAACCCCACTCAAGAAGAGCTTCAGGAAATGGTAGACGAAGTAGATGAAGATGGTATGTCGTTCTTTTAAGATAGCCTATCATTTTTTTCTCCTCAAGTTTATGGTACATTCATAGAAATAAAGGAAATGTTACAAAAGCTGTCGCTGGGGCAAAAAAATAAAAACTTTTTACTTTTCCAAGTATTAATATGTTTAAAATATCTACCGATCATTAGGTGCTAACATAACCTTATGTATTTTTATTTATAGAAGTGTAAGAATAGGGATTTGATTTCTGGTTGTCTCTGTGTGATGTAGGAAGCGGGACAGTAGACTTTGATGAGTTCTTGGTGATGATGGTGCGCTGTATGAAAGAGGAGAGCAAAGGAAAATCAGAGGAAGAACTGGCTGAAGTCTTCCGCATGTTTGATAAGTATGAATTTTTATCAAACATGTTAAGGTTGGCCTCAAATTACCATTTAAATCTATTACAAAACCACATGTTTTGTTGTTGTCGTGATAAGAAATGGAGATGGTTACATAGACTTGGATGAACTGAAGAACATGCTGGAGTCCACAGGTGAGGCCATCACTGAGGATGACATCGAGGAGCTCATGAAGGACGGAGACAAAAACAACGACGGCAAGATCGACTACGATGGTAAATTCATTCAGCAAGCACTCTATTGTGGATATTTACTCAAAATATGCATTTCGACATACTGATTTGCATTTACCTTACATCCCAACAGAGTTCTTGGACTTTATGAAGGGTGTCGAGTAAATACCCGCCAAATGAAACCCTTTCATTCCCTGAACCAATGCTGCCTGCCTCTCTGACGTCACCACACGGACACTCAATTAGAAAGCACGGAAAATTACCTGCATTTCATTTAGTTCTGAAAAGTTGTTTAAATGAATCACTCGTGTCATACTGCTCCCCAAATTATTCGTTTTTGTGCTCAAGTAAAAACATTTTCTGTACAATTGGTTTTTAGCGTCCACTTACATGAGAAAATGTGTTTGGTCTTAACTCCTATACACTGACAAATACAATCCCTTGAAAACATTCTAAAATGTCCAACACCAAATTACACGGCCGCAGGCCTGAACGCAAACTTAATTGCTCCTAGCAAGCATTTTGTTTTATTTAAAAGAGGTCTCATTGATGTCTTTAGTCATCTTGGCTAAAAATCTAAATTTGGGCTGTCAGTGAATCTAAAAGATGTCTAAGAATAGGCCAAAACTAGGCAATAAAAACAGAAATTAATGACTACACAAAGTCGGTCTAATTTGGCTATTCTTAGATTACCTTGTTTTGGCCAAGCTAGATGTCTATTGAACACAAAATTGTTTGCTGGGCTTTATGAAATATTTGTCTGGAAATTTCCGTATCACAAACTAAATGCAAAGTTCTGCTCACTTCCAGTAAAAAAAAAACAAAAAAAAAAACGTTGCACCACACAGTTGCTCTCCAGAGACAAACATGCTTGATCATTACCAGTACAAGATTGGTAGTATATCCAACTACATTTATTTACCTACATCGTCTTCCTTAACCAACAGGCTCTTCATGATGTACATTTATATACACACACTGCACATATAAAAAAAGCAAATAAGCATTTTGAATGGGCAATTCAATTTATTAACACATTACACCAAATTGAGTGAAAACTATAGGTGAACAAGCAACAACAACAGTGAGGGCGTCTCAGTAACCTGACATTTCATCGTCACCAAAACCAAACCATTCATGTTCAAACCTGGGTTGTCCAGTGGTTAACACAACAGCAGTTTAAAAAAAATGGATATATATTTTAGTTTTATTTTGTTACTCCCTAAAAGCACCATCACAGGCATTGTCAAACATATTTTTTGTTCATGATACTAGCTTGTAATTACAGGAAGCATAGCCAAAAGCAATGCAAGGAAAGATGAAATGACTTTTGAAATAGTCTGTGTCAACTAAACTTTCATTCTGATCAAATCCATTTATGCACTCTGATAAACCTCATATTCTTTTAAAAGTAGCATTTAAAGCTGTCAAGAAGGCAAATCCAATGATGACACAAAAATGGAAGCATTTCAGAGCTGTGAAGGACACTCTGTAAACTACAATGCACATGTTAAGTTCACACACACTGAGAAGTTAGGTGTATCCTCAAGCCGTGAGCTGCTGGAATGATATGGATTGTGTGGTGAGCTTGTCTATGGGGTCTGGGTTAGGAGTGGAGAAAGAGGATGGGTGTAGCTCAGGGTGGTTCAAACAGTTTCAGTTGGCGAAAGTACGCTTGACGGCAGCAACAATACATTTGGCACTGATACCAAACATGTCCAGCAGCTCCTGCGGTTTCCCGCTTCGGGGCACACGGCTCACGGCCAGCCGGTGCACCACAATACCAGGCTCTTCACCCACTGCAGACAGAACAGCCTCGCCCAGACCACCTACAAGGAGAGCAGAGCAAGCAACATCAAAGACCTCTCAGCACAAAATACTCAGGAAAAAAAAAAAAAAAACAAGTGAGAAGACTATTTTCTTTTCCGCTAATATTGCTATTATTTGGTTGGAAAGAGCAGCTCACCCTCTTTGTAATGGTCCTCCACAGTGATCACTCTTCCTCCTGTGGCACGAGCACTCGCCACAATAGTGGAGGCATCCAGGGGCTTAATGGTGAATGGGTCAATAACCCGAATGTTCACACCTGGCAAATAGAGAGAACACGTCACAATTTTATACACCATAGTAGTATGAGAGAGAGAGAAGAAAAAAAAAAAAAAAAGTTATTGCTTAATCATCGTTTCTCAATAAGATACAATTGTCCATTACAACATCTAGAAAAATCAACTTGATCACTTGGATTTTTAACTTCTTGGGGGGAAAAAAAATGTATTTCTTCACGTCATTCCCCTGTTTCATCTACCACTATATATTAACAATTGAAGGGGGTTCAGATCCAAAAGTGCCATCTGATATTTTATTCTAAAATTAGCATTTCTCAACCTCTTATGATTGAGTTATTCCACTTAAAAGGTAATGAAGAGAATTTAAATCGGAATTAAAGTAAAAGCAGGAGCCTGGGAAAGATGCTCATTTTATAAGAACATCTGACACAGAGGCTTTTACATCTCAACTCTTCAATTCAAGTCTAAATTATACACTTCCATATTTAAGATCTTTTATGGTTTTATCTATATTAATAAATTATAGCCAACTTGAAATGCAAGATTCAATAGTCTTGATACATAATGGTCAAATTATTAACGTTCTCAGTTTCATTTTAATGTAATACAGTATCATAGCCAGTGGATGCAGAACAAACCTTCTTTGGCTAGCTGGTCATGTGCGGCCAGCGCCTCGTGCAGGGTGACTCCAGCACCAATAACGGTCACCTGATCTTTGCTGGACTGCCGCACCACCTAGAGGACAGAAAGAGAATTTAAGAAAAGCCCTTAAAGCAGACCGTTCACAGCTGTCAGACAAAAAGGCCCTATATTTGTGCACAGAATTACTAAAGCCATTAATTTCCTTTATAAGTTTCAGCACTGCTGCTAACTAATTCTTGATGTAGCTTGAAACTCTGTTGTTTGATTTTTTCCTTACCTTGGCTTTCCCAATTTCAAATTTCTCTTCAGGATTATAGATGACTGCAGTGTCAGGTCGACTGGTTCGGATGAAACAGACACCCTAAAAAGAAAACAGCATAAATACTGAGCTAATTAACAGCACATTATGATTAGAGTAATAACTAACCATAAGACTAAGTTAAAACCATAAACCACACCTTTGTATTGGCTGCAAGCTCCACAGCTCTCTCAGTAGACACTCCATCGCTAGGGTAAAACACTGTGCATGTTGGGATAGCGCGGAACATGGCAAGATCCTCCAAAGCCATCTGTGAGGGACCATCCTCACCTAATTAAATAATCAAAAATGATTAAATGCTTCAATAATCAAGAAAAGGGACAGTCGAAGAGATGACCAAAAAAATTACATTAGGATGAACAATAACCACCATATTTCACTTACCAATGGAAACACCACAGTGAGAGCCGACCAGGTTGACGTTAGACTGGGAGATGGCTGCCATTCGGATGTGGTCGTAGGCACGAGCAAGGAAGGCGGCAAAAGTGCTGGCGAATGAAACGGTGCGCTCACGAGTGGCACAACCAATGGCCACACTCACCTGAACAGCAGAAGAATAACAATAGGTTTGATATGCAATATTACAAGAGATTTTTATATATATATATATATATATATATATATATATATATATATATATATATATATATATATATATATATATATATATATATATATATATATATATATATATATATAAAAATTAATAAATAATGAAATGAAGCACTCAGTCAAGTTTCCCTTTTGTACATTGGACTCCACTTTAATGAAAATATATTAAACTATATTAAAATGTAACTATTTAGAAGAAAACCGCATGTTTTACTATAGATTTTAGACCTAGGGCGCCACCATCCTGGAATGTCGCTGTGTCTGATGTCACGGGGGTTGTTCCGTTCGCTTGGCAGAACAGATACAATGGATGTAAAGACTGTAAAGCCTAATTTAACCCAATGCGTGAAGTTGTGGGTGTGGAGCTGGTACAAATACAAGCATCAGATGTGTGTCTAATATAAAAGTGTATATATATATATATATATATATATATATATATATATATATATATATATATATATATATATATATATATATATATATATATATATATATATATATATATATATATATATATATATATATATATATATATATATATATATATATATATATATATATATTTTTTTTTTTTCCCCTTTTAATTACTGATCATTTGATGCGCTTTGCTCCACTCTGTGTATTACGCTGCCTGACTGTGATTGTAACGGACTGAACACAGTCACTGGACAGCCTAATGTAACTTAAAGCATGAAGGTATGGATGTGCATCACAGATCTAGCGCAAATACGAGCATTTAAGTGTCTTCAGTTGTGTATTTTTCTTTTGTTAACACGGTTTGTTTGATGCGCTGTGGTCCGCTCTCACACTGCTCCAGCGCTGCCTGACGAGGGGATTTACATTCAGACTAATGCAATGTTTATAGAGGAAGTCTTTCTGATTGTGGGAAGTCATGTTCTATTGAGTAAGCACTTGTCAGTGATAAATATTAGTCAGAAAGTGAACAGTAACAGATAACATTTGAATGGGTGAGGTCAGGTATTTTACAATGTACTATAAAAATAGTGCACCACACCTTCAACTTGTCAAAGCTCTACAAACAAACGGTTTACAGAATCATTCATCTGTGACATACATGACACACGCTGTCAGCCAACATACTTTTTTTGCTATTATGCTTGTTAACGGTCAGCATAAAGTAATGTAATGTATTTTATATTTAATGCCATGCCAGCAAACCAAGGCTATTTTCAGGGCAAGAACATTTCAAAATAAATATATAATTAAAATAACAACAAATATACTATTAAAAACAACAAACAAATAAATACATAAATTAAATTAGATTTTTAGCGTTAATACAGAAGATAATTTAAAAAAAATTCTGGTGTCTCTTTATTAATAATGTCCTTAAGGGAGTTCATTCAATAAAAAAAGGCTTCTGTAATCATTAAAAACAGGACCTGTCAGCATAAAAAGGAAAAACAGAGTTACACACCATGTTCTGCTCGGCAATGAAGCACTCAATGTAGCGATCAGGATGAGCCTTCTTGAACATATCAGCAAAGGTTGAGTTCTTGGTATCTCCATCCAGTGCCACCACACGAGTACTGGCATCACCCATCCTTTTCAGGGCCACACCGTAAGCCTTCCTGGTGGAGATCTGAGTGGGCAAACCATATCAACTGACTAAGAGATCCTCCATTAAAATGTTACGTATCCTTTTTTTTTTTTTTTTTTAAAAGAGATGAACTTTTGAAAAACAGACTCAGTGACTGGCGGAAGCACTTTTAGCTTAGCATAGACCATTGAATCAGATTAGACCATTAGCATCTCACTCCAATGACCAGAGAGTTTTGATAATTTCCCTATTAAAGCTGGACTCTCCTGTAGTAACATTGTGTACTACGTCTGACAGAAAATCAAAAAGTTTCCATTTTATAGTCAGCTATGGCTAGAAACTATACTCTCATTCTGGTGTAAGAAATAGTGCTGTCATGCCATGGCTGCAGCAAGCACATGAATATATATAACGCAGCACCTGAAAAAAGTTCTGAATCATTTATTTATTTAATCAGGATCCCCATTAGCCACTACCAAGGTAGTGGCTATTCTTCCTGGGATCCATCGAACACAACACAAAATTACATTAATACATCTCACAAATGTCTCCATGATTGAGAAGCATGTTCTCTGTGCAAGCAGGTGGTCACAGCTATATTGATATAAGATAATTTTCAAGTGCTGCATATATCAAATACAAATCATTATTAATGTTGCCTTAAAAATTAAGTAACTTTTAATTTGAATAATATTTGGTTACTCTATAAAAACTTCACAATTCTGTACGAGTTCCTGGATCACTTCCAAAACTTTGCATTGTATACTTGGCAATAAGAAATTTGAAGCCAACTTCAACTGATCAAATAATTCCCCTTTCAATGAACAAAGCTGATATGACTTCAGCTACAGTGCAACCTGTTGATATACCCTTTACAAAAAATAAGAATCTGTCTACACTTTGCAACAAGAGCTTGCACTGACATGCTGTGTGAATGGAGTGATATGAACACCTCTGAATAGCAACTGTATTTTTCATTGAATGTTCACAAAAATATGCACAGCAGCATTTGAAAGCAGTCGCCAATGAGCAGTTATCCAATCGACTCTGTTCAACTTTAGAAGTGGCAGTGTTGCATTACTGAAATGCAAGCGTCAAATTGGTACTAATGCAGTGGGACTTTGACAGAATTAGCATCAGTTTATCACCTTGTCTCCAAGCTTGTATTCTGGGGCTGTGAGCAGATGGATTGGGGACAGGTCAGCTGGAGGCGCGTCCTCTTTTGGTGCCTGAGGGTAGAGAGGCTTATTGGGAGAGTGGATCTGGCTCAGGAGGTCATTAATCAGCTCCTCTGCACGATCTTTAGGCATCGGCTTCCCGTGCCAGTTATCCTGATCCTCAATGCCTGAATAAAACACCACAAGTCTGATGGTCATTATGAGGATTACCATAACAACACATCATTAATGTTAATCATCATCCTGTACTGCAATCGTGGTGTTAATCACCTTTAAGACCTTTGCCTTTGAATGTTTTAGCTACAATGGCAGTGGGCTTCCCCTTCACTCCTTCAGCATGCCACATAGCCTTACACAGCTCCTCCACATCATGTCCATCCACTACATAAGTGTTGAAGCTGAAGAAAAATAAATTGGTGGTACACACAATGGGTTATCAAAAGGCAACATGGCTGTGCTCCAAATGGATGATTGCAAGAACTACACTACTAACTGCTTAGTTGTCTATACAGCCTAATACACACAGTATGCAATATCATACACAAAAATGGAATTACTTATTGGAGAGATTGTGTATGATTTAGGAAATAAAAAAAGGTAGTTAATTGTATCATACCCAAAGGCCTCACAGCGCTCCTTGTAGATGTTCACGTTGTGCTGCAGTGGTGCTGGCTCACTCTGGCCCAGGCGGTTCACATCAAGAATGGCCACCAGATTGTCAAGCTTGTAATGGGAGGCAAAAGCCATGGCTTCCCACACAGACCCCTCTGAACACTCGCCATCTCCCATCATACAGTACACACGGTAGCTAAAGACACAATAAGACAGATGCATTCAGTTAGAGGATTATGGAATCTTTACAAACAGAACATTTCCATTATTACAACGCTCGCTATTAGTTTATTTATATGGTCTAATACAGCGTTTCTCATACCTTGTCCCACAGGTCTAAGAACTAAAACCTTGGTTAGACTTGATCTCTGGTAGCACATAAATATAAGGTTTTTAATTCAGTGTACACAAGCCATTTCAAGGCTCGAAATTGCAACTGTTTTGGTCACATATGTGCCCAAACCGTTACCTACGTGACCTCAAATTATATTTGGGGGCATCTGTGCGATAAAATTGTTGCCAGTTATCACTGTTAAATGTTCACTGGATGCAGATGTAGGAAACATTCTCGCAGAATGCATCTTTGCACCTAAAAACGTGAAACGCAGTGCTCTGAAATAGTTCAAAGCAGTCATCACATCAACTTTCTACAGTAAACAAATCCCGCAATGCTTGACCCACCTTCAAGTGAAGGGCTGAAGATGAGAGAAAGAAAAGCATGCTGACAGACTTTGTTTTAGAAACCAGCTAAAGTTACAAATAATGACATAACTGACTAGTGATACAATTTTCTAAGAGTAGTTAAGACTCCTAAAGCTGTAAAATCTGTGTGACAGTTTTCAGGTAACAGTGTTTGCCACTGAATTTACAAAAGATAATCTATTTAATCGTCAAAATGACTTCCAATGCAATAAATCTGTTAATATAAAACTTGTAGTAACGGTGCACATAATTCTTGGTGCGTGCGACTAAATTATGGCTGGTGGGACTACGTTATTAAAAGTTAGGAGCACCAGTGCTACAAAGCAAAAGGGTTCATTTCAAGCACTGCATTTGGTATACAGTAGGCCATAATATAAGAACAACAAGTCATTGTACAAGCATTCTTTAAGGTTTCAAAAGTCAAAACTTTCACTTTAGTTTAAAACCTGTTATACTGAAGACAATTTGCCTAACAACAGGTTGTGGAATATGCCACCTCATTGAATAAGCGTGGCTAATTTCTGCCTTTCTAGACCAAATATGAACTTGGTCTTGTTTACTTCATTTTATTGTTTATAATTTTCAAACATGACATGATTCAACAGGTTTACACCAGCCCACACAGCTGCTCTTTTAAAAAAAAAATTAAATATGCAAAACTGTTAGCCAATCATAACAGCGCACATTTTCTTGAGTCTACAATCTGCCATGCCTATTCAATCAGTGTGTTCCGATGAGGGCAGTCAAAACAAGACAGAAAATAGCCTATTATTTCTAAATTAGGAGTATTTTTTTGGTGTAAAAATCCTGATATCTAAAAGTGAAATGATGTGTAACGAAACACTCTCTAGAGAACACAAAGTACCTTGATTTATCCAAGTATTTGCCGGTGTAGGCCATACCACAGGCAGCACCCAAACCCTGGCCAAGAGAGCCTGTTGCTACATCCACAAATGCTAGTTTCTGAAACAAACAGATACGGCAGTGTTAACACACAAGTCTTTAAGTCTTAATATAACAAGCAATGTCTTGTACTTTTAAAATGAAGTTATATCATTAAAAAAACTAAACAGGTATCTATTAATGCTGGGACAATACATGCATTGCAAATCTGAATGCATTGCTTTTCTCTTCCTGAATCGATTGTGAACTCAGTTTTTACCACTAGATGGCACTGCACCCTTTACAAACAGACACAACTGCAACATAAAACAAGCATTGATAATTTATAACTTAATGAAAATGTTTAAGCGAGTAACAAGAGTGTTCATAGTAAGCTGTGTTTACATTAATCCTGTGGAATATAAACCATGGTGCAAGTACATTTAACCACTTACAGTACATGACAAAGCACAGGTGCTCTTCTTAATGCTCACTAAGAGCGTTAGGAAAAAAGCTTAGAGCACCATCTGCTGGTTAAAAATTGAGCTCAATCCATTTCATAGAGCAGGGGTGCCCAATTTTTTTTCTTATGAAAGGTCAAACAAAATAAGCTAGATTGAGGACCGTGGGGATATAAGGTAAATATATCAAGCTGTATTAAAGTTTCCATGAATAATTTTCTAGTTTATTTAAATATAAAACATTACTTTAAGCATATTAACTAATTAATTATATATTTTTACATTATATAATTAACCTGTTATAATGAAAACATAAGAATTCCATTTATAACATGGAGTTTAATGCCAAATACATTAGTCAAGCTGCACCTGCCTTCATTCACAACATTTAATTGAAACATTTAATTCAAATTTGTTTTTTGTAGCTTAAAAATAAAACTAACAACTGAAATGTTATATTAAATGTTATATTAAAACAATTAACCACAACCCTGCCCGAAATTCTCCCTCTTCTCAGATGGGATGGCGAGCCAAATCAAAGGTTACAATAGACCAACTTTGGCCAGCAGGCCCTAGTTTGGGCATCTCTGCCAAAAAGATCCACGTGAAAGAAAAAAAAAAAATTAAAAAGAATCCTTGAATCGCTATACATTGATTTATGGTCCCAGTTAAGTCTATTGTTTTGCCATGGTTAGTAGTTTGTCGCCCACAAATGTTTTTCATTAAGTTATAAATGCGGTGCTACTCACAGGAGTGGGGTGACCCTCTAGGTCAGAGTCGATCTTGCGCAGATTTAGCAGATCTGACTCTTTAATATATCCAGCCTCTGCCCAGGCAGCATACAGAATAGGAGCAGCATGGCCCTGAAAACAGCAACAGGAAGGGTGCATTTGAGCACTTGCAGGAAACAAACAAGTTCAAGGAAGCTCCCATCCAGCATAAATCACCAGCCCACCTTGGACAAGATGAAGCGGTCATTGCAAGGGTTGCGAGGATCATCAGTTTTGTAGCGCATGGTGTGGAAAAACAGCACAGACATGAGCTCGGCAGCGCTGCAGCAGGAGGTGGGGTGTCTGTTAGAACAAAAACACATCAGTATCATCAATCCATGCATCAATCAACCATTAACCATCAGCTCAAACATGCTGGATGTTAAAGACCAGTCCGACATGCAGGTTATCTTTCACTTCAAAAACCAAAATCCTGATTGCAACCGGTACTAGAGGGCAAAATATGACCCTGTCCTCACTGGGGACTGAGGTGTAGTAATAGACCTTATCAGAAGAATCAATGACTTTAGCTACTGCTAAACCTAATAAATAATACATGATTCATTTAATAATCATTAGGCTTGTAGATATGGATTCAAATAAAGAAGCAACAGTGTAATAGATCAAGGAGCAAGTATAAGCAATTTGTTGTTGTTTTTATAGTTGTTTGTTTTGTTGTTTGTTTTTAAGTTATAATCATCCGAATATCAGATTAGTAAATCTAGTGCATGTCACTCCAAACCCGTGTATTGTAAAGAATCATTATTTGAAATTGCATAGAAAAGACAGATCTGTACATTGTTCTACTTTGCACTGAAAACATTAGATCAGTCAAATTAACCTGTAATATTGGTTATTAACAAAAAATTAAGTTGAAACACATTGTTAAAACATATGTTTGTACTTCAACTTAGGATGCAGTATAGCTGTTAGTTTTGTTCCTAAAGTGGTTTAAATTCACAATAAGAGTTTGAAAAGCACCCATGCAATTCAGTCACCATGAAACAGTTCATTTAAAATCCTGTTATATTTTGATTGTGAGTCAAAATTCATGCAGTCTTGTGTTATCAGTCAGTTTACTCCCAATTCCTCACGACAAAAACACCACTGATTGATTACCATATCTGTCCTACAGAGTGACTCATTCAGGCTGAAATAAGAAAACAATAATGAAAAGGGTTAAGAAAACTCTCCACTGATTCGGTTCAGAATGAATGATATGGCTGCAAAAGGTACAGACAAAAGAATGAGTCATGATAAACTCTTCCTTGTATGAACTGAGGATTCAATAAGAACAAAAACTGGTTACCATACAGCAAAATAAAAGTGAGGAGCAGAAAATGAGGAAGTGTCATTACCTAAACAAATAGTATCAGGTAAACGTTTCAAAATACTGGAAAATCCTCAACTTGAACGAACGAACGAATGTTTATTGTCAGAAAGGGTGTGTGAGGTGTATTGTAATTCATTAACCCCACTGACACATGGCGTCCAACAAAAAAAAAAAAAGTTTAATTCATCTACAACGATTTATCCTCTGCATGTTTAGAAACCCCCCCTCTGGGATTCGGTTCATGTTGAGAAATGACCTCTGTGGCAATAAATTGGTCTACCTTACAAAAGAGAACTGCAGAGCAGACATTGTGCAACGCCAAAGTTTTCCTTTCACGCAGGCTTCATGTGAACCTTCATTACCGCTGCATACTTAGAGCGTGCTTTTAATTAGATTTTCATCAGTCCATAGCATCATGGAGGATAACAGCACTTTAACCAACAGCACAACGGACACCACGTGACAACCTGTGGGGGAAACGTGCAGACGCGAGCTCCGTGTATAAATTAATTAGTGATGAGTAGAGTCATTTCCGCAAAACGGTTCTTTTAAACGGTTCGGTTCAAATCGATTCTTTCGAGTCTGGGCGTACTTGCGTGATCACGTTGCTATGACCCGACATGAAATTCCATAGCTGTAAACATATATAAGTGTTTATCACGTATATTGCGTATTAAAATGGTGACTTAACGCAGCAAATAAATTTAGTAACCTAGAAACTAAATACATTTAAATTTCGTTTTTCAACTTTAATTCATTACGACTCCATTTAGATTGCTGACAAAACAAAATCAACATTAACAGAACTTTTGTAACATTTCTAAAATAAATAATCAAAAATCTCGTCAATTTAAATCAATCGCTTCAACAAATCACATGTCGCTCCCACTGTTCAAATCGGGTCTGTGAACAGATTCAATATCCGCACTCACTGAAAAGATCCGACTCAAACGAACAACTCGTTTACGAATCGGGCATCGTTATAATCAATCAGTTGCAGATCTACCTGTGATACTTTTACATTCAACAATTAACACTTTATAATCCCACTTAAAATCCCCCACACACACCCGTGCTAATTATAGCGGCGATGAGAGCTAAGCCAATTTTAGTGGTCATCTTTACGAGGCCGCGATGGGCTCAAAAGCTTTCAAATGTAATGCTAGCAACGTTAAAGCAGTTATATTGCATTGTGTACAGCTTCTGTTACATTATATCAATGTATTTTACACGAACTACACTGGTCGAATGAAAACAGAACGCATGAGCTCCATGCCCGTCCCCCTCGCCAAGTTCACGTGCTGTGCAGAATCGTAAAGTGAACATTTGCACGACAAACGACATAAATGAGCACACACAGTTGTAAACCTGTCGTTCAGCATAACATAAAGACTTTAATAATGATTTTAAATGAGAGTAGACGTCTTTACCCGGAGTTTGAGGCGCATGTTTCCCTGATGGAGTGAATCCTGAGCTTGTTCGCGATGTCTTTCAGGCCCTGCAGAGTTTTCTCGTCGGGTTTGTGGTAACTCATGGTTCAGATGTATATGGAGAAAATGCAGTGAGATAAACCCAAGTGCTGTAGCTCAGAAATTAAACTATCCTGATTCTACGGTAAAATGTACACTAGCTGAAAGTAGAGCTGCACCACCAGAGCCGAGTACGGTGTGGGACGCGGGTAACGTGGTGCGTGTGTCTTTTAACTGACGCGTGACGTCAGCTGTCAACTCATGCGCTGCGGCGAACCATTGGACGACAGGCTTTTCGCAACAGCATGGCTGAAGTGAGGTTGCCAGATCAGGGTAGAGACCGCAGGCAAACACAAAACAGACCTCTGTTGTAATAAAGCTCACGACATATAAGATAAGGATGAAAGAGGTACTCGGGACTTCTTCTTTTTTTTAACTTAAGTGAAATCTTCAGCTGCACGCACGGTTACACTGATTAAATGTTGCGACGGTTGTAAAATCCTTGAGATGATTGAATCACTGATTCGTCGAGTCATGATGACGGTCTGGAGGAAAGGAGTGCGGAAACTATTTAACCCCATAGATTATACTCTACACAGCTTTATACATTCTAATAGTTACCTAAAACCTTATACGTAATTACAAATGTATTAAATACGGTTACACACGCACACGCGCACACACACACACACACACACACACACACACACACACACACACACACACACACATATATATATATATATATATATATATATATATATATATATATATATATATATATATATATATATATATATATATATATATATACACATAAAATACAGTTTAGTTGGTATTGTTGCAGTGAATTCTGTTTTTTAATTAATTCTCAAGTATATATAGAATAACTTTATTTATTTTTCGAGATGAACACAAGCTAGATGTGAGTTACTATTACATTTCCTATTATTAATGTTGTTGTTGTTGTTGTTCTGTTTTTGTTTGTAACCACATGACCGTGATCATAAAAATAAGCAATTAAATCTTAATATAATGGTTACCTTCTGCATAAATTGAGGTAAAGTTGGTTTTACATTCACACATTTGGACTTTCTCCTTAATAATTATTTTTTATTTAAGTATTATTTACAAATTGTAAATGGTGAAATCTTATCAGCAGCCAATGACTATCAAATACAACATGGTTCAAAGGGAAATAAATAGTGCTAATGTTGTTTTGAAGTCCTATTTACATGTGATTTCTGACCGAATATTCAAAGTACCATGGTAAACATTAAAGGGAGCTTGTCACAAGTTGTCACTGAGCGAATATACGACTATAAAACCAACTTTACCTCAATTTTGCATAAAAGGTTTTATTTGCTAAAATTAGTTAATGACATTTGTTAGCATGAAATAACAATGAAAAATATGCTAACAGCATTTATTTATCACTATTTACTAAATTATTAAATGTAAGACCTTCATTTGTTAACATTAGTCAATGCACTGTGAAATAGCATGAACATTTTCATGTATATTATTAATGCCAAATATTAATAAAAATATTGTTCGGAAAAAACGAATGAAATTTATGTTATAGATTTAGCTGATTTATCTTAATCTTTAATTATTTTACTAAAATATACTGGGTCATGGAGTCTACAAATTTATACATTCTTTTTTAAGACCTCTAAATTAGCTAAATCCTTAAACAACAACAAAAACGTACTTACATATGTATATAAAATACAGTTTAGTTGGTATTGTTGTAAAAATACCCTGTCATGAACATCTTTTTTGCTGTGAATTCTCCTAATTTTGAATTAATTCTCAAGTATATATAGAAGAACTTTTTATTTATTTTTCGAGATGAACACAAGCTAGACACGAGTTACTATTACATTTCCTATTAATAATGTTAATGTTATTTTGTTTTTGTTTGTAACTACATGTGATCATAAAACTAAGCTTTTAAATCTTACTATGATGGAATGGTTACCTTTTGCATAAAAGGTTTTATTTGCTAAAATGAGTTAATAACATTAGTTAGCATGAACTAACAATGAAAAATATGCTGACAGCATTTATTTATCACTATTTACTAAATTACTGAATGCAAGAGCTGGATTTGTTAACATTAGACAATGCACTGTAAAAATACCACAAGCATTTTCATGTTCAATAATAATGGCAAATATGAATATTAATATTGTTCATAAAAAACAAATGAAAGTTATGTTATCGATTTAGCTTATCTTAATCTTTAATTATTACACTAAAATATACTGGGTCACGACAGCTGACATTTACCAGCATTTTATGTAAGAATTCTGTTAGATTGCTTTCGAAATCTCATTATTTACTTCACAAATGTTCAGAATTTCATCTTACTTTTCAAACATATAAATAACATCATCAAAATGCCTAAATGAGGAAAAATAATGGTGTTTTTTCCCGTCTTGAGCGTCAACACATTATCTATCACTTATTGATTATTAATCAAACCCTAGATGTATCAAATATGATACAAACACCTATTAGTTGTTTAGATTGTGTTTTAAATTAGTTAAATGGTTAAATAAACTCATTTAATTTATCATATGTAAGTCTTATTTTACAAATAATAGCTGTGTATTAATTACATTTCCTATTTCAAGCTTTTGAGATTAAAATTAGACTCTTCCCCTTTAATGTGGGTTGGTCTTCATAAACAAGGAAGAGCCGTTCTTGTTCTGTCTTGGTAGAAAAACAAAGTGTATGACACTGCAGTAAATTAAAACATACATTAATAACATACAATAATATACACATAGAAACCGTTTAATATCCCAATCTTCACATTCTTACTTGTGTCCTTTTAACAGATAATAATAAGACTGCAAACCTTATGAGATGTCTTGTTTTATTCCTTGGCATTAGATTAGAAAGTTACCACGTTATATCATATCTAGTGATGAGTCTTACTCATTTTCACCAGCAGCTTCAGCCTTACAAATCGCTTGCACTAATTGGACAGCCAGTGTAGACTTTATTGAATATAAAATTATATTGGTACAGACTATTCAGTCGTCCTCTTGATCTTCAGCATTTTCATCTTCAAACTCCTAAAAAAAAGATACATTATTACAGTGTACAGCAAAACTATCCGAGAAGAACATTTAAATAGACAGATCACCAAATAAGAGAAGTAAAAATTCTGTCATTATTTACTCACCCTTCACTTGTTCCAAACCTGTTTGACTTTCTTTGTTCTGTTAAACAAAAAGAAGATATTTTGAAGAAAGCTGAAAACCCCGAAACAATTGACTTCCATAGTATGGATGTTGATGGTTACAGATTTTTAGCGTTCTTCAAAATATCTCCTTTTGTGTTCAACAGAATAAAGAAAGTCATTCGGTTTTGAGCCATGAGGAAGAGTAAATACTGAGTTAAATTCCATTTTTGGTCCCTTTAAATAAGATAAATTGAATCCACACCTTTTTTTGGGCCTCAATTTTTTCTTCAGGTGTGATGGGATCTTTGTCCACTCGCTCCAGCTGGGGAAGTTGTGAGATCACATAGAGCCTGTAATCGTCAGTCTTCGCAATAGGGTTGTCCAAAAGCACAAGTGCCTTTAGCGTTTGCCCCACACTTGCTAGAGTCTGCAAAGCCCTCATAGAAGATATAAGGTTCCCCCTTAAAGATGAAAACCGAGAGTTATCAGATATAAATAGTTTATAATAGTGAGAGACATTTGCTTCTTCAATTTTAGCCTTCTGTTACCTGACATTAAGATACTCGAGGCATTTCATATTGGCAGTAAGTCCATCCAGTGTTTCTAACTGGTTATGTCTGAGGTGAAGAGTGATGAGACGCTCAAGCTTCTCCAGACCCTCCAGTTTCTTTATGTTGTTCTGAGCCTAAATAGTTAGGTAAACATGGAAGATGATAGTTATTTGGAGATAATATCAATTGTGACCTTTAAACTATACATCAAACATCAACAAGAGCAGCTACCAGATACAAATGGCGTAAGTTGGGCAGGTAAATGCCATCTGTAGTTTCCAAACAATTTCCTCTGAGCTCCAGAGTCACCAGATTGGTCAGATTTGGATATTCCAGGCCCTGCATGGTCTGGATACCGTTACCTAAAACATATATAAACATGAATTTAAAGATATGATATTGTTTACTGCTGCAGATGAAAATTAAGGTTGTATGCTTAGTGTCTAGTGGAGATTACAGTGAAATATGATCAACGTCAAAGTGTAGTAGTACTTTATGTAGTGTGTTTTGAACTTATTTATGCTTTTGAAATGTTTTTGGGACTTTGAAAAGTCTAACTAAGTAACAGTTATTAATGTTTTAGCAGTTTGAAAGGATGTCTTGGTTGTTCATGTACAGTTGAAGTCAGAATTTTTAGGCCCCCTTTGATTTTTTTTTTTTCTTTCTTTTTTAAATATTTCCCAAATGCTGTTTAACAGAGCAAGGAAATTTTCACAGTATGTCTGATAATATTTTTTCTTCTGGAGAAAGTCTTATTTGTTTTATTTTGGCTAGAAAAAAGCAGTTTTTATCTTTTTTAAATCTATTTTAAGGTCAAAATTATTAGCCCCTTTATTCAATATTTTTTTCTGATAGTAATTACCCTAACCTGCCTAGTTATGTTGCAATAGAAATAATATTTAGAGAAAAATAAATCCATAAAAATGTTTCCGATTTATAAAAGTCTAAACTGTAAAGTGAAACAGTCAAAAAGTCAATGGTCCTATAATGCATCATTCATTTTCCTTTGACTCAGTCCCTTTATTCATCAGGATTCGCCACAGCCGAACCACCTTCTATAATATATGCAATATAAAAATAATAATAAATTTTTTTTTCTGGCAATTTTTTTAAAGGATTATGAGTGTTTCATGGGCCATGAAGCATTGCAAATTTGATCTGTACCAAAAATTGGACAAAAATACATTTACAAGACACAATCAAATAAACCCTAAATTACATTAAGATCGATTCGCTTAAGATCTCAATGTATCGTCAGGAGTCACGGGTAACAATTTAATTTTGCCTGTATATGTTTTTTTGACTCCAGTTCAGGGGCGTAGCAACCAGGGGGGATGGGGGGGGTGATTTAGACCGACCATTTAGAAACAGAAGATTAAAAATTATATGAACGTAAAATATTGAATCTCATTTAAATGTCCCCCCCCACTTTTAAGATGTAAGCTACGCCCCTGCTCCAGTTAACAGCCAGCAGCTGTTAACATGCAGTTTCTTAATCACACCACGACTTCAGCTAAAAATCTTCTTTAAAAAACAACAGAGAAAAAACACAACATTAGGGTAAATTATAGTTATTAAAAAAATACAGTGTTGTATTTTGAGAGCATAACCAGATTCAGATATGTTATTTGCATAACTTCACGGAAGTGGATGTTCCCACCTTCTCTGATAGGAGGAAATTTCTGTACTGCATCATAGGTAATGTAGTTTTCACCATAAATTCAGTTGTTAAATGTAATTATTTAAAAAAAAAAGTTGAAAAAGTTTGACAAAAGCATACCATCGATTAACAGCTTCAAAATCATAGCAAGTCTTAAATTAAACTTTTACTATATTGTGAAAAGTAGCTGGCTTGAGTCCCAGATGGGTCAGTTGGCATTTTTGTGTGGAGTTTGCATGTTTTCCCTGTATTGGTGTGGGTTATCTCTGAGTGCTCTGGTTTCCCCCACAGTCCAAAAGCATGGATGAATTGGAAATGTAAAAAGTGAATTGGAAAGTGAATTGGATGAACTAAATTGGCTGTAGTGTATGAGTGCTTGTGTTTGAGAGTGTATGTGTGTTTCTCAGAACTGGGTTGCAGCTGGAAGGGGATCTGCAGCATAAAACATGTACTGAAATAGTTGGTGGTTCATTCCGCTGTGGCGATCCCTAATAAAAAAGGCACTAAGCCGATGGAAAATGAATGAAATTTCACAATAGAGAAAATGCATGCATGTCTTTTAATTGCAGAAGCTGCTTATTGCACTATATAGTTTAAAAAGCGTTCAATACAAGTATGATACTAATTAACGGAACTAACTAACCAGTAAGATTGAGGGTTTCCAGTGCTGGGCCTCCGAGACCCTTCACATCAAACAGGCGATTGCTGGCAATGCTGAGCCACTGCAGGAAAGTGAGCTGACCGAAAGGCTGTCCCTCAAAGCCATGAAGCTGGTTGCTGTCTCCCTTCACCCACAGAAGCTGGGTGAGGCCAGCCAATGGAGAGAAGTCTGACAAATGATTGGCGGACAGGTCCAAATAACGCAGATGGATGAAGGAGCTGAGCAAGGCCAGGTCTGTCAGACCCCTGGTTAAGACAGGTACAATAAGAACCGATATTTTTTAACTTTAGAGAGATACAGTACATTGTGTTGAGAAATATGAAAATAGCCATTTATTTTGATATTTGTACACATTGTTCTAACTAGAAGTAAAACATTGTCAACTAGCTCTCATTAGAGTATGAATATAACTTTGGTAGGATGTTAGGTTGGGGTTTGTAAAATAAGCTGATGTGTAGTTACAAAGCTACTAGTTAGTTTCTTTCTTCTGTTGAGCACAAAAGAAGATAATTTGAAGAAAGTTGAAAAAGCTGCAACAGGTTACAGGTTTCTAGTTTTCCTCAAAAAATCTTCTTTTGTGTTTCACGGAATAAAGAAACTCATAAATAAGGCTTTGGAACAACTTTGGCCAAGTACAGTGAATACTTCTTTGTTTTTGAATTAACTATACATTTATTACTCTAATGACTGTTGGTTGACAAATAGTTGAAAAGTTGCACTAACTAGAAGGTCTGAAGTGAACTACAAAGTGTTACCGAACAGACAAACTTACTTATTTTTAAGATCAAGTCTGACATAGGCATGAGACAGACCATTCCCTGTGCGACATAGCAAGGATAAACTTCTCGCTAAAATGTCCTGGGTTAGTGGACAGGACTCTAGCTGATTAAAGAGAGAGACAGACTTTAAAATAAACTCATGGTGAATCATTAAAATAAGACCAAATAAAACACAGTTTATACCTGATCTCCACCTGAATTATTTTTTTCGTCCCTTCCAAGATCCTCATTCTCTCCCTCTTCATCAGACTCTGCTTTCAATACCTCAGATACCTCATCTTCACCAGAGTCTGACATTATTCTTCTATCTTCACTACCTTGTCGATCAACTTTTCACGGCTTAAAATAAATGATTGGACATTTGGATCGATTGATTGATATCATTAGCACGCTGGCTAACTTCAGCTTGCTTGTTAGTAACTTTGTTAATATTAACAGACAGGATGCACTGAAAATAAATATTTTACTTTTAAACAATTTGTGATATATTCCTGTCGGGGAAAACTCAAAACAACGAATAAATTAATATACATATATTTATTAACTCATAACCTAGTCTTGAACATGTTTTCTGTCACTCACCTCGCGCTGAAGAGTGTTTATAGCCGTAACCATAGTAACACCACATGTTCCAGAGAGACTACCATTCCCTCATCATAGGATCTCGAGGGTGCAATTTCACATCGCGTGGCCACGACATATCACATTTTCACGAGTTAATATGATGTTCCCACGACATATCACATTTTTACGAGTTAATATGATGTTCCCATGACATATTATCACGTTTCCATAGATATATACACCAGATATCGCATACGGACCCTGAGCATGCGTCAATAGCGCCGCCATATTTGTACAGTGCTCCCAGGACAAGTGTCATTCAACCGCACTAGTCAAGACAGTGTTACTACAGGAAGATGCTGGACTTTAGCGCTGTCTACGAGTGTAGTAAAGAGCAAACAAAGACAACAAAGCACAAAGGGAGCACATTTCATAGGTAAGATTTAGTTTTTTACGTTTTTGTATGTTATGAACTTTTGTGCTAAACAGGTAGTTATTGATGATAATACAGTTACTGCATTCATCATAAGGCAAAGTAGCACCAACTCGCACTAAATACTCGGCTTATGCTAGTTTTGTTGAATAAAATCAGCAAACAAAGCAAAAGAAATATGATAACGAGATGCTGCGGTGCCGGAAACTTGTGTTATTGTTGACTAAGTGAAGGAGTCGTTCTTAACGGAGATTCATTCACAAACGAATCGCTCCCTCCGTCAGTAAGAGAAGTGAAAGCAGGAGAGGAGGTTTCAGGACACGGATTAGATCAGATTTAACAGGGAGGGTGGATAGTACATTTCCATACACACAAACACAAGCTTTTTGTCAGGAATGCCTGTTGCAATCACTTATCCATCAATGTAGAAAAGTGATGTAAAATTATAAGTTTCGTAATTTTAAAAAAATTGCATACTGACCTCCGCGAAACTCCCGATCGTTTATATATGTGTATTTCTTTGGTTCTGGATGGCCACAGTCCTCCACTGCAGCTTGGTCCCGCATTCATTTCAAATGAGCGCTGCCCTGTACTAAAATGGTGGCTCTATTGACGCATTCCTTGCAATAGACAACAACAGGGTAGACGACATCTAATGTATATATCTATGTCCACGAGTTGTTTTGTCGTGGCCATGACAAAAAAGTGAGCCGAACACATACCCTCCGGCAACTAAACAAACAAACAAAAAAAAAAAAAGAGTACCTCAGTGGTTTTTATCTTGAAACCGGGCTTGCTTTATTAAACTTTTATTGAATTTGTCCATCATTTGTCCATGAATTAACCATCGTTCATTACATTAAAAGTGTAATAGTTTACTTATTGTATTTAGTGTACTGATTACTAAATATATCTAATAGTTCAGCAGCAATAGCAAAACTATAATTTGTGGATAACATGTCTTTTTTGTTTGTTTGGGGTCATAATTTTTAATGAAACCATAGTTTTTATGTGTTAGCTATTTGTTATTCTGACTATTTTCTAAATTATTTGTGCATGTCTGGGTTTTTCACATTTCAGCACATTGAGTTTCTGTGGATAACCGTTTCTAGCTGTATTTGAGGTAATGGTTGCAATTTAAGTTTTAAGTGACATGAATGCATGAGTGTTTCCAGAGTAATTGGTGGTTCATTTTGCTGTGGCGACCCCTGATAAAGCAGGGAATGAGTCATAGGAAAGTGAGTGTGAAATAAAAAAAAAAACACAGACTATTAATATTGTTTACGGTGCTACAGAGCATCAACGCCATTGGAACGGTGAGCTCTTTAATGAAAGGGAAGAAAAAAATAATCCAAATATTAAAAAGTAATATTTGGTTCGCAAAATTTAAAGGCAGTGAGATGCTTATTGGGTTTATAAGGGTTATGTCAGTAAAGTTTGTTAACTTTAATACACATTTAATTGGCTGTAATTGCATTAAAGATGTTAACTTTGAACTTTAGGCTTTTGAGTTAAAAACTAAAGACTAAGGGAGGCATAAAAAGGAGAAACTAAAGATGTCTGAAGATGAAAAGCTTTATTTCAGTCAGAATCAGCATCTGCCTTGTCTTTGTCTTCATAACAAATTCAGCTGCTGTATCTCACACCCAGCACCTTGCAGTGATCCTCGGCAGCACTCATGGTTAGGTCACCCTCACCAATCCCACTGTCTTCTGGTGACCCTCAGAGGGTTTCTTTGTGTCTTTGGCGACCTTCACTGATCCGCAGTGTCTTTGGTGACCCTTACCAACCTGCAATGCCTTTAGT
This sequence comes from Danio aesculapii, assembly GCF_903798145.1. NCBI lineage: Eukaryota > Metazoa > Chordata > Actinopteri > Cypriniformes > Danionidae > Danio > Danio aesculapii. The sequence continues at coordinate 41,589,481 of NC_079457.1, forward strand.
GACCCAGACCAACCCCCAGTATCTGTGGTGACCCTCACCAACTCTCAGTGTCTGTGGTGATCCTCACCAAACCTTTGTGTCTGTGGTGATCCTCACCAAACCTGTCTGTTCTTGGTCACCCTCACCAACCCTGTCTGTTCTTGGTCACCCTCACCAACCCTGTCTGTTCTTGGTCACCCTCACCAACCCTGTCTGTTCTTGGTCACCCTCACCAACCCTGTCTGTTCTTGGTCACCCTCACCAACCCTGTCTGTTCTTGGTCACCCTCACCAACCCTGTCTGTTCTTGGTCACCCTCACCAACCCTGTCTGTTCTTAGTCACCCTCACCAACCCTGTCTGTTCTTGGTCACCCTCACCAACCCTCAGTGTCTGCGGTGACCCTCACCAACCCTCTGTGTCTTTGGTGAACCTCGCCAACCCTGTCTGTTCTTGGTCACCCTAACAAACCCTCTGGGCCTTTGGTGACCCTCACCCTCCCTCTGTGTCTGTGGTGCCCCTTACCAACCCGCAGTGTCTTTGGTGACCCTCACCAACCCTGACTGTTCTCGGCCACCCTCACCTACCCTCAGTGTCTGTGGTGACCCTCACCAACCCTCTGTGTCTTTGGTGACTCATCAGCCGGCCGTGTCTTTGGTTACCCCCTTAACCTGCAGTGTCTTTGGTGACCCTCACCAACCCTCTGTGTCTTTGGTGACTCATCAGCCGGCCATGTCTTTGGTTACCCTCACCAACCTGCAATGTCTTTGGTGAACCTCACTACCCCTCTGTGTCTTTGGTGAACCTCACCAACCCTCTGTGTCTTTGGTGACCCTCACCAACCCACAGTCTCTTCTGGTGACTCTCACTGGCTGCATTGACACCACTCTAAGCAGCCATATGGGACAGAAAGAATTATGAGTGCATGTTTCTCCATGAAGCCCTCAAAGTGTGTGAGGAATCCTCCAGATGGGACAAGGTCACACTAAACACCTTTCTCCATGTTTCCTCCTACACAAGAAAGAGGGTTAAGAGTGTACATACAGCTGTCGTAAGTGTGCATTATCAGTAACTATGAACACACACACCAGACACACACACACACACAAATTATTTCACAAATTCTTTAATTTTAATAATGCTACTTAATAATAAAAACAAGTATATTGATGAGTTTACTCAAACTTTTCGTGATGTGGCCAAGTATCGTGACCCACACTCGGAATTTGTGCTCTGCATTTAACCCTTGCAAGTAAAGTGCACACACACAGCAGTGAACAAACACAAACACACACACACACACACACTGAAGCGTGAAGACGCATCCGGAGCAGTGGGCAGCTATTTCTGCAGCGCATGGGAAAATGTGTGCATATCACATACTTACACCGTGAAACAAAACTTCTGCTATTTTTATTTATTTATTTTTTGCCGAGGGGTGTCCGGAGCAACGAGTCAACATCAGAAAAAGATTGTTATTGGCCGGGAATCGAAAACCCAGTCAGAGTGAGTCAAAATGAAACGCAAATCCAATGCCATGTAGATAAAAAGTCCAACCAAAGCGTCTGTAATCAATAGAAAAACTGCAAACCGCACAAAGCAACACAGAATTCCAATAAAGAACCTGCTCCACCTTACGTCATTAGTGCGTTCTTATTTAGAATCAGAGGACTAGATCTGAGGAAACATCTGACATGTACATGCATTAACTAAGCAGTTTACATAAACAATCTTTACTGAACAAAATATAAAAGAAACTAAAAATAATATTGAATATAATTTTAATTGCATAAATTATACAATTAGCCTTTTTATACTTTTAAATATATTTATTTCAATGAAATAATAGGCTATTAACACCATGACTTTATCCGTTAACGCAATTACGCTTTGCTTTTTTATTTCACTTTAAAATAATTGTAATTTAGTACAGTACATTAGCATATTTAAAGAAATCTAATTAGATTTCATTTTATTTTACAATGTATTTCAGATATTGTTAAACATCCTTCTTAAATGCATCATTTAATATTTTAAAGTTGCAATATTAGTTAAAACCCACTTCATTATTTTCTGAAAGTGTAAAAAACTTCAATGAATGCGCTGGAAGTGCACCTGTTTGGCTCCTTGTGTGATTTAAGTCAATATTTATTCATTTTATTTGTACTGGGCGGGCAGTCCATTTCGATGTGGTGACCCCTGATGATGGAGGAAATAAACCAAAGGAAAGTGAGTGTATGAGGCTTTGTATCATAGACACTTCTCATTTAGTTCAAATGATGTCTTAATTAAATGAGTCAAATGATCGAAGAGTGACTTTTTAAAAGCAGAAATATAAAGAACGTACTGAACTGTTAGCAGCGCATCAGCCTCGAGTCAGTTGGATAAGCCAAGCAGGACACACATCATGTTATCTTACACCTATAATTTTGGATCAGTTTGGTATTCTGTGTAAGAAAACAATATGAAGACATTTCCTACCGAGACAACTTTAATTAACATTCCTTTACACTAGCCTAACTCTAAAACATAAATAAATACATAAATAAAATTCCATTATGTTACCAGAGAAGATATACTGTATATATAGTCGAAATCTAAAGCATTTAAAAATAAAAGCATAATATATGACTGTAGGCCACATGTTTAAAGTAATTAATTATTCAGGATAGCTAAGAACTTAGCATAATGTGTGTAGTTATTTTTGTTTTTATGTTTACAATTTAAATGTTAGCCTACTTTTACTAATTGTATATAATTAATAAACTATATATTAACAAATATTAGTATAACACATTATATATATTATCCAAACAAATAATAAATGTGACATTTTAACACAACAACCACATACTTCTGTAAGTTTACATACGTAGTTTTGTCTATTCAATTCATTCGAACTGATTGATCCATTCCTGTTTGTAAACATACAGTATGTAAACAAGTGATAAACGCTGACTCAATCAATACAGTGCAAAGTGGGCAATCAATAAAATCCAAATAATTTATTTCGGCAGCATCTCTAAAATAAATTACTACCATAATAAATCACACAACAAAGTAACCTGCTTCAAAACAGTAATAATAAATAATGCATTAAATCATGCACACTAAAAGCAGCAACAGCGCAATAATAAACTGAAGTAGAACAAGATTCTACTTTGTAACGGTGTAAGGAAAATATATAATTCTATTTTAATTCGATTAGAGTTTAGGTAAAACATAAAGTTTACCCAAACCTGGAGAGGAAGATGCTGACACTTTAGCATCAAATTGCAAAATTACTTAACATCAAGTGCGTTAAACTCCATACATGTAAACTAAAAAACTCAACAAGTTAGAAATTCTGCTTTGGTTAGTCTCAGCTTCAAAATGTTCATAAATCAAAATGGTTTCAATCTATAAGAGCAAAAAAAATCTTCACACACTCACAAAACCTAAAATTCAAGTTTTTGATGCGAAACACACTTTGTTAAATGCATCAAAGTATAAATACTGTAACATTAAATCAATATTTAATGTTCACAGACCCTGAGTGTATGGGTGGTGAATGTAAAATCTACATACAATGCCTGTACGAAAAAAGAACTATAAAGCAGCTGCCAATGTTTATGAATATAAAAACACTACATTCAATATGGCATGTGCTGTTTGTGATAGTCAGTTATTTAGGAAGTTAATACGATGATTTGATCATATATATCAGGGGTCACCAAACTTGTTCCTGGAGGGCCGGTGTCCTGCAGATTTTAGCTCCAACCCTAATCAAACACACCTGAACAAGCTAATCAAGGTCTTACTAGGTATTCTTGAAACAATCAAGTAGGTGTGTTGAGGCAAGTTGGAGCTAAACCCTGCAGGGAGACCGGCCCTCCAGGACCGTGATTGGTGACCCCTGATATATATGATCTGTGATTGTAGCAGAGATTGTCCAACATGGTTTTTATCCACATTGCACCTACCACATTACTATTTTTATACATAATGTGTCTGTTTTATATGTACTTGTGTGAGTTGAGCTTCACCCGGCTATACTGTTTGAATGTTTCCCTCATAGTTCTCCATGCAGATCTGGATGCGTCGGGTGAAATAGTCAGGCTCAGAAATGGCCTTCAGCAGGTCGTTCTGAACCAGACAGAGATCATACAGCTCTGATGTACAGGCTGTTCGAGTCTGCAAGCCGTCACGCTCTAAAAACACCTGCAGAAAGAGGTGGATAAAGAATGAAGGAATGGAAGAGACACAAAGGACGGTCATTCCGCAGGTGAGAAATAAACATCTCATACCTTAGGATGGACAATAGTGTCCTCGTCATTTTGACGAATGTTGTCGTCAATGAAGATATGTTGAACATTGCTGTCAAAAGGGTCAATCCACAGTGGTTTCCCACCTAAAATGGAGTATGTGTTCCGTGCCCACCTATTTAGGAAAAACAAAACATGCACTTTGACTTCAATGAGAATATGCATGAAAACATGTTGGTGCGCTTTAAGTTTATCAGCACACTGCCACTTTAGCTCAAAAAATTCATGATGAAGACCATGTGGGTCGGAACGTTGCGACATTAACATTTTTTGAGAGCTAAAGTGGCAGTGTGCCGATTTTCTTTTGATCTTTTGCTACTGTGTTTGTTTTTGATTGAGCACCTGCCTTTGAGATTCCTATATGTGCGCACATTTCTGTTTCTTGGGCGCTTTAAAAGTTTGCCTTGTGCGAGTGAACTAGTCTAAACCAACAAGAAATTGGAAATTTCGATATTGTGAGACATTAAAGGCACAAAATGTAAATAAACATCAATGATAAAAACATGGATACCATCAAGACAATTGGAATCATTGGAGTTTTGCTGAATTCATTTTAGAAACTTGTTTGATCTCACCTCTTGTTCTAAAAAATTCTGACCATTTAAAGTTCACATTTTTGACTTACAGAGTCATTTCTGGTGACACAACCCAAAACAAATGATCATGAAAAAGGAGATTTGCTAGATGCTTCAAGCTATTGTTTGATCACATCTTTTAGTATTTCCATGGTGCCTATGCAATAAAAGAGCCATGCCACTGGTTTATTTCTCTGAATTTGACCACTGTTGCAACCATTCGTTAATATTAATGTCAAAAGTACCGACTTCATTACACAATTTTAAAATATCAATTTCCCTTTAACATACGAGCACTGATGAGCATGATCTTAAACACTGCTGATTGGCTATTGTGTTCACATGCTCAACAGATATTGTTGAGAATTAGCAAGTTTGCTAAAACACTTAAACAAATGCATTTGGTTGTCCAGTCTAATTGTGATGTCCATGTCAAATAAATAAATAAATATGACTGGATGTGATTGGATCGTCGCTTTATCGCTCTTCACAGAGCAGGAACATAAGACAGGAGAATGTTTGAAAGAAGCGTCTTTCAGCTGATCCATCAGCAGATCGTTCATGTATCTGCATTTGGAGGGAATCTCTGAAATATGTGACACCAATATGTGTTCGAGCTCTTTAAAGAGCAGTGAATCGATGATCATTGGTGCCAATCACAATCATATTTGTTGAGCATGCGACCCCAAAAGTGTATTCAGAAGTGTTTCTGCACAACAGCACTCAAATGTTAGCTGAGAATGTAAGCTTAGTAAAGATTGGTAATGAATAGGGATGCATAAAAATAACAATTCTGGATTTAGTTGGCTGAAAAAACTAAACAAAAATGTTTGTGATAATTATTTAATTAGACACGGTTGCTTAGTGATTAGCACTGTCGCCTCACAGCAAGAAGGTTGCTGGTTCAAATCCCGGCTGGGTCAGTTGGCATTTCTGTGTGGAGTTTGCATATTCTCCCCATGTTCGTTTCCTCTGGGTACTCCGGTTTCCCACAAAGTCCAAAGACAAGCACTATTGCTGAATTGAATAAACTAAATTGGCCGTAGTGTATGAGTGTGTGTGAATGCGAGAGTGTAAATGAATGAATGATTTATTTAATTAAATTATTCCATTTTGTAAGACTTTCTCAATTGAACTCAAGGAAGGGAGAGTGAAACCATCACGCTGACCATTGCTGGGCAGTGTGGTGCAGTATAACACTTTTTGGTTCATATTTTCTGCCACTTTTCACTTTCAGCCAAAAACCAAAAATTCTATTTCAGTGCATCCCTAGTACTAAAGGAAGTGCATTAAGGCCCGTTTCCACTTAGTGGTACGGTACGGTTCGGTTTGGTACGCTTTTATGGCCGTTTCCACTGTCAAAAAGCGTACCGAACCGAACCGTACCACTTTTTCGGCACCCTTTCGAAAGGGTACCAAACACGAGAAAGGGTACCAAAAGGCGGAGCCACACGCGCAGCTGAACGCTATTGGTTTACAGAGATATTTCATTCGTTTACGCAACAAGCCAGAATGAAAACAAAAAAACCCGCCATGTTTGAAATACACAGCAAGAGATTTTAGTGGAATTATAAATGCATATAGTAACGAGCCATGGTCGATCTGGGCTCAAACAAACCTTGTCGTCATCTTGATGAACAGCCACAAATCCAAGAAGAAGAGCAGATTTACCCTGTGCCCCCGTAGTTTTTTACGAGCCAGTCTGAGGCGCGAGCGGTTTTGCTTTCTTGCTTGCGCTCGCTCGCGCGCGTCTAACATTATATCTGAAATAACAAACTTCTTGAGCTGATGATAATTACCTGCGCTTGATTATTGACGTGCTTTTGAAACCCGATCCTGTCAGACACTGACAAACGCGAGAGTGAAGCGCGAAAAAACAAAGGAGAAGCCGGAAAAAAAGGAGCACATTATTTTTTTAACAAACGCGAACAAAATGCCATGTATAACTAACTTATTATCTTCACCTTTTGGACTAATATGAACCGGGAATGACGGAATTACTGTCTAACAGAGGCTACATGTGCTGCTGAAGATTACAGACACAGATGAGAGGTATTCACTGACTGTAGGCTATATTTTGTGTTGTTTTGAACCTAAATACTGACGAAATGTCTGCTATATGTAGTTCTTCTGTAGTTGGTAACATATCGGAGACTGTAAAGGGCTGTATGTGTTTATATATGTTCATTTATTTAGTTATTTAATGTAATTACAGACGTTACAGTAGGCTGTTTCGCACTGTCATTGATCTGCAGTTATAATCAACTCATGTTCATTGAAAAGTTAGTAATAAACATTTCTACACAAGTATTTATGTGTATGAAGCATCTGTTTTGTGAGAAGTGCTTCTCATATGATATGTAAGTGACCTGTACAGCATTATTGTAGACATTTCCTCGAGCGAGAATGACGTCGACTGAAACTTTCTGTCATACACCATGCCCACCAAAAGGGTACCCTTGTTAGTGGAAACGCAAGCCTAATAAAGGTGACCCGTACCAAACCGAACCGTACCGTACCAGTCAGTGGAAACAAGCCATTAGATATCCCTATATGCGATAACATACATACAAAATAAACATTATTCAAGGTTTTTTTTTTATATTTTAAAGCAAAAATTATTCATATTGTGCCGTTAAGTCACTTGTTTCAAAGCAGCGCAAGTAATGCACAGGTCTGAAAACGCCACACATTATTTCTAAATTCATAACAAGCCCCTCACCAGTCAAAGTTGTCCTGGAAGCCACCCAGACCCTCAGCAGAGCTCAGATACTGGTACACACTCCGCTCTCCATCCCGTGTAGATGCATGCTCTTCTCCACGGGTCAGCGACACACCCTTAGCACTGCACCTAATGCGTCCGGCTGTCACATTAACCTTCATCTGGGAACAGAGACAGTGATGATGAGGACAACGCAAATGCTGCTTCTCCATATCTGATTCCACATATGTTTACTTTCATATCATATAAAAAGAAAACCACTAGCTGATACGACTGGCATGTCAAAATTTAAAGTATTCATAAAAATGTACTACAATGACCCACTGCCTCGGGGGACAATAGGCAATGGTGGGAAATGCATCATATGAATCATTGCTCAGTAGAATAAACAGCATTTAAAATAAAAAGACACCACTTTGGGATCAGTTCTAGATGCATTTTTTTTTGTATTTATGTACTTCTGTCATACTGTTGTCCACATTATACTATGCCGTGCAAGCTGTACTCTAAAGCACACTTAAAAATAATCATATTGTATATCAAATACAATTGTATATACAATTGAAGACAAAATTATTATTAACTATTAATCAATTATTTCCCCAAGTACTGTTTAATGAAGAGATTATTATTATTAGCACATTTTAAACATAATTGTTTTAATAACTTATTTTTAACAATTAATTTCTTTTGTTTTGACAGTATGATGACAGTAAATCAAATGTATTAGCTATTATGCAAGATACTGGTATTAAAGTGCAATTTACAGGCTTAACTAGGTTAATTATGTTAACTAGGCAAGTTAGGTTAATTAGGTCAATAGACAACAGTGGTTTGTTCTGTAGCCAATAAAAATTATTTAAGTGGGCAAATAATATTGACCTTAGCAGTTTTTTTTTTTTACTTTTTTTTTTAATTCATTTAGCCAAACTAAAAGAAATAAGACTTTCTCCAGAACATAATAATAAATAATTGGGAAATATATATAAATAATAATAATAATAATAAAAAAGTTTGGCTAATAATTTTGTCTTTAAATGTATGTTTGTTACTTGTATTTGAAGTTTTGAATGGAATGTAGCAGGGGCGTCGCTAGACCCAATTCACTGGGGCACGTGCCCCAGTGAAAATCTCCAGTGCCCCAGTAAATGCATTGAGATATGATTTACTTCATATGCAAGTGTATTTATTAAGAGTGGTCATTCCGAAATAAAGACGTTATTCTCTAAGTGCAACCGAACCAACGCTGGTGAAAGCAATGTAATAGCAATGTAATCAAAAAGCAAACTGACGCATCTACGCGTGTGCGCAGAGAACACGCGCGCCTCTCGCACGCGCTGCTCGCGCACGCGCTGCTCTTCTTCTGAGAGTCCCGGTAGTAAACATGCGCGCCAAAAAAGCAGAGGCTGCTTGTTACGCGCCGCTCATGCGTTGTAAAAACAGCGTAACGGCCTTTTTTGTTTTGCAAGTGGACAAAACTAAAGTTTAAACAATATGACGGTGATCTTACTAAGCATGCCTCCTGATAGATTATTTTGTATGAAGCAAAAAGGAGGGATGAGGAGTCAGGGAGGTAAGACTTAACAAACCTAATTATCTGCCATGTGTCAAGTCTGCAACAGATAATCCTATAACACATCTTTTTTTTGTATTTTATTGAATTGTCTATAGTATTTCATTCAAATTAAATTAATATTTATGCAAAAGTAATTTCTTAAATGATCTTAGCATCACTCCAGTTGTCTTAACATTGTTTTCAGTTACATTTAAGATTATTTTGAAGAATAATTGTATAATAAGAATACTTTTATTTATAATAAATATAATATACATATGTATATTATATTATAAATAAAAGTATTCTTATTATTATACAATTATTCTTCAAAATAATAGTGAATAATAGTGTATTTATATATATATTGTATTTATAATATATATATATATATATATATATATATATATATATATATATATATATATATATTGTATATATATATATATATATATATATATATATATATATATATATATATTGTGTATTTATATTTATATATATAATGTGTATATATATATATATATATATATATATATATATATATATATATATATATATATATAAAAAATTTGAGGGGGGGGCGGGGGGATGGGGGAAGAGGGTACGTGCCCCAGTAGAGCTTTATGTCTAGCAACGCCCCTGGAATGTAGTTTCTGCTCTACAGTTTGCGATCATTGACACAGTGTATGTCAAACACCTTCAGTGCTGGGAGGTCAGGAAAGAGCGGATGTGAGCCATGCTCCACAGCATTTTTGACTGCAGTCAGGACACGGGGCAGATCTGTGCCAAACGTCCGGAACAGGACAGAGAACTCAATGCCCTGCGAAGCCAAGTCCTGCAGCATCTGGAAGAAGGAGGGCAGGATCCAGTGGTACAGCTTCCCATCTTCTCCCTTCACAGACAGCTCTTTATCTGCAGATAAATGAGACGGCCAACTGAGCAGCTCGAGATGCTCCTCAAGGACCTTCCGGAACCGTCGACCTGGACCTACTGTGGTGAAGGCCGCCACTCGGCCAAACTGAGAGTAGTATGAAACAGCGCCCTCACAAGGCGGAAGGAGAGATGGAGCTTCTGACAACCACTCCCATTTACCTGTGAAGAATAAAGAAAAATGTTAGAGTCATAATGCAAATTCATAATGACTTATTTGTATACATAATTATGATCTATACATTTATATTTATTATAAATTTACAAAACAGTCATACATTTCATTTATGTAAATAATCTAAACAAAATTTATAACATGCATTCTTTATTTATACTATGAAACAAATGTAATAACCCCCCCATATACATATACACACACACACACATATATATATATATATATATATATATATATATATATATATATATATAGAGAGAGAGAGAGAGAGAGAGAGAGAGAGAGAGAGAGAGAGAGAGAGAGAGAGAGAGAGAGAGAGAGAGAGAGAGAGAGAATATTTTATTCAGAAAGACTATATACACACACACAATCAAATAAACTTATGTATAAATATTAATTGATAAATTATAATTTATTTATTTTAATATATTTAAAAATACATGTAACCATTTATTTCATGTTTCATTATATACATTTATAGATATTAAAGAGTTCTAACATTCTAAATTTTTTTTGATTTACATAATGAAATGTATTATGATTTATCATACACACAGTAGTTTTAATAAACATTTAAATCTATCCACTCGAACAATTAAAACCTGTTATTTAATATACTTTTTTTTAAAAATCTCTATGCATAGACATGTCGTTTTATTACTTACAATTTAATCATTTATATTAAGTTTTTTTTTTTAAATAAATAGTTAATAATAGGGTCTGTATATTGTTAATAAGTTAAAATATCTTTTAATATTTATGATCCTTGATTGGCTGTTGGCTGAGGCTCAGAGGTGCCCACATTTTTTTCTTATGAAGAGTCATACACCAAACTTGATTAAGAGTAATGAGCCGAAGGTAAACATACCATACTGTATTACATTAAAGTTGCCATAGGAACTGCCTATTTTATTAATATTTAAAAAGAAATTGAAATAAGCTTACTTTAATCATATTAACACTTCAATTTCAAATACACTAGTCAAGCTGCACCTGCCTTTGCCTTTCTCACTGATGTCTAGTGCATTGTAGGCATGGGCCGGTATAAGATTCTGACAATATGATAACCTTGGATGAAAATATCACAATTTTACGGTATTGTGATTACTGCTCTTAAATATCTTCTTTTTACATGTCTGGGTAAAAAACAAAACCTTTTCCCCCTTTGAACACAATATATTTTTATTTGGGAAACATTTCAAATATTTTGTAACAGTAAACATGTCAGACTAAATAACTGAAATGAATCATTAACTTCTGCTGTCTTCATTAGTTTCAAAAGCACAGATTTCTTTACAACTTAAAACAGCATGTTTGGATATTTTTGCTGCTGGAGATACTGTTGTCCTAAAAATCCTGAAAAAACCTAAAATAAAAAAATCTTACATATACCATAGGAACGGTATAGTAAAAAAATTTTGGCAGTTTTAAAACCTTGCCTTTTCCAAACCGCGGTATACCTTGAAAACGGTTATCGTCCCATGCCTAGTGCTTTGTCCTCTATCTGTTGAGTGACTATATATATATATATATATAAAAAGTTATATCTGTGTTAAAGGCATTCACCCAAACCTTCCCCATCATTCTCCCTCTCTTCTCAGATGAGATGGCGGATGGGCCAAATTAAAGGTTACCACGGGCCAACTTTGGCCCAGGAACCCCAGTTTGGGCATCTCTGCTCCAGCTTGCAAAAGGACACTGCAAAAATGTTTTTCTTACTTATACTTTTTGTCTTGTTTCTAATCAAATATCTAAGAATTATTTCAGAGAAATAGTAAAAAAAAACACTGTTTTGTTTTCAGAATTATTTTTCTTTTTATGACAATGACAATAGCATTATAACAACGCTTGAACAATAACATAAATGCATTAATACTTTTCACAATCTTTCCATCTTCATTAATAATAACAATAATACAACATGTACAAATAACAGGGTTTCTGCAGGTTTCACCAAGTCAAATGTAATACATTTTAAGACCTTTTTAAGACCATTAGGAATAAAATTTCAGACTTATTCAGGGATAAACTATAAGGATTTTTACTTGCCCCTTTAGAAAAACTGAATTATACCTAAATGATGTGTCAAAACAAGCAAACCATATATACTTTTTTGACAAGCTTTAAAAACTATAATAAACTAAATGTACAACAGTCTGTCCAGGTGGTGTCCTCACCACATATGATCTATAAATACATGGAGAACTTACAAATGTTATTGTGAGAAACCATATTGTTAAAAGTTTTATTGAGATGTATGGTTGGTGACTGTATTCTGTATACAGGTGTTGGCCTGATCGGGTAGCTTTACATGGACATTAGAAAATTAAGACCCGTTTAATATGATTTAAGAGTTACAAGTAGATTTTTCAGTAAATTTAGGACTTTTAAGGGCTAACATTTTGTTATTGACATGGAAGACATTTTAAGACTTTTCAAGACCCCGTGGATACCCTGAAATAAATAAAACAACAAAAATTTACAGATAAAATAAATGATAAAGAATATTAAGTAGCAAGTGAGGTGAAGTTCTCAAAATATGAAACCAAAATCCTCTAATAATGATTATAATACATATCTTGCTTTTGGACTTTTCATCTTTCTTAATGTCAAATATATCACAAATTCTTCTTTAAACACCCCTCGTCTTTAGGGAATTTTGAAAATTTACATTTATAAATCTAACATTTTATTAATATCAACACATTATTCATTATACAAGTTATCTTTTTATCTTCAAGTATTAAGCAAAACTTATGTATTTCCTTAGAGTAGATAAGTCTTACAGATATTTTCTGCTGTATCGAAACTTAATACTTCATCCCAAAATGTTTGTGTTTTAAAAATTAAGCGAGTTGTTCCTTATAGCAATTAAGGTAAAACATGTTTTTTTTTTCAAATCAGTTTCACTTATCTAGAAAATGCTTCCTGTTTAAGCATTTTCAAATATTTGGGCTAGAATCAAGACAACAACTCTTAAGAAAAGTGAAGTCCCTGGCTAGCTGTCTCACCTTTGGTCATGCGGCCCCAGGTCACAGTGGACAGGAAGTACTCAAGAGCAGAAACTGTGCCCTGTCTGGTCACTGCGTCGGACACGAGGATGGTGTTGTTGAGATCGAAGTGAAGGACGACTCTTCTGGAGGCTCTCCTCCTCGGGACTGAATCACTGGACTCTTTGTGTTGCCCGGTCACGTCACTTCTGAATCCATTGCTTTGGTTCTGATCGATACTGGTTTTAGGGAGTCTCTCAGAGTTATACATAGTGTCCAAATATTTATATTAAAGTTGACCTAAAATATACAAACATTAAATTGTAGAGTACGCAAGATACTTAAATGTGGACGAGGCTAATTAAATGAATGTCTCTGGCGATGAGCGCGGTTAAGTTGGTTTTGTTTTCGATATTCCTGACACATTCAGTGATGCACGGCAATAACTCAAAAACCTCTTACCCTAAAAAGATCTAAAGTGTGTTTCCTACAAAGAGGCAAAGCTGGTTATGTTTTACAGCTGTCTTTTTCTTTTTTTTCGCTCGACATTACGAGCACTGCTCCGTTTAAGCCCTCGCAATATGCATTCAGCCGGGAGAGCTCGCGCAGAGAGGAGCTCCCAGTAAGGGACCGTCGGAAAAGTGCATCTTTTTTTTCGTTTTTTTTTTTTTTTTTTTTTTTTTGCTAAAATGACTTGTCATTCACGGTCGCATATGGGAACTTTCAGAACCTCTTCTTTTACCCTTATTGTAAAAAAAAAAAAAACATTAAAAATAGTTTTATAATCATCTACAGGAAACATGAAAAGGTTGTCAATCACTATAAGGGCATTTAAATAGCATTTCTTTTTACTTGTAGTGGCTGATTTGTCAATAAACAAATAAACCCAGTAAAAGAATAGTTTTAAAAAATGCAATACCAGATGTTTTTCACAATCTGTCGCTTCACCCTCTGTGGCTGCTTAATGAATTGCATTTCCAAAATATTTTTCTCTATAACAGCTTTTTTCAATCAAGAAGATGTATGTATATATATATATATATATATATATATATATATATATATATATATATATATATATATATATATATATATATGAACTAGAATGTATCAATAGAATGATATAATCTACATTTTCATGTCTAGTGGTGACAATTGAAATTCACAACTTTTCTCTTTACCCCTAGTGGCTGACAAAGGAATTGCATGGCCAAAATTAGCCCAACTTTTGTAATATCTGTTTATTTCAGGGAGACTGGTGCATAAAACTGGTGTTATTTGATAGAATGCAAGGCGATTGTGGAGTTGCATGACCAAAACTAACCTTCTTTTTGTAATAGCTTTTTACAGAAGAGGAAGTTAGAGATAAAACTAGTGTTAATCGATAGAGTGCAATGCTCGAAATTTTTCACAACCTTTTTTTTACTCCTAGTGGCTGATTAGGGAATTGCACAACAAAAAATAACCTTCTTTTTGTAATAGCTTTTCACAGAAGAGGAAGTATGAAATAAAACTAGTGTTAATCGATAGAGTGCAATGCTCGACATTTTTCACAACCTTTCTTTTTACCCCTAGTGGCCGATTGTGGAATTGCATGACCAAAATTACCCATCTTTTTGTAATAGCTTTTTATATCAAGGAGACTGAGACATAAAACCAGTGTTAATCGACAGAGTGCAATGCTCGTCATTTTTCACAACCTTTCTTTTTACCCCTAGTGGCTGATTACAGAATTACATGACCAAAATTACCCATCTTTTTGTAATAGCTTTTCACAGGAGAGGAAGTGAGGGATAAAACTAGTTTTAATCGATAGAGTGCAAGGCTCAACATTTTTCACAACCTTTTTTTTACCCTTAGTGGCTAATTTTGGAATTGCACGGCCAAAATCAACCATCTTTTTGTAATAGCTTTTTATATCAAAGAGACTGATTTATAAATCCATTGTTATTCAATAGAGTGCAATGCTCGACATTTTTCACAACCTTTCTTTTTACCCCTAGTGGCCGATTGTGGAATTGCATGACCAAAACTAACCTTCTTTTTGCTTTTCACAGGAGAGGAAGTATGAGATAAAACTAGTGTTAATCGATAGAGTGCAATGCTCAACATTTTTCACAATCTTTCTTTTTACCCCTAGTGGCTAATTTTGGAATTGCACGGCCAAAATCAACCATCTTTTTGTAATAGCTTTTTATATCAAAGAGACTGATTTATAAATCCATTGTTATTCAATAGAGTGCAATGCTCGACATTTTTCACAACCTTTTTTTACCCCTAGTGGCTGATTAGGGAAGTGCACGATCAAAATAAACTAACTTTTTGTAATAGCTTTTCACATGAGAGGAAGTATGAGATAAAACTAGTGTTAATCGATAGAGTGCAAGGCTCGACATGTTTTACAACCTTTCTTCTTACCCCTAGTGGCTGAATGTGGAATTGCATGACCAAAATTACCCATCTTTTTGTAATAGCTTTTCACAGGAGAGGAAGTATGAAATAAAACTAGTGTTAATCGATAGAGTGCAATGCTCAACATTTTTCACAACCTTTCTTTTTACCCCTAGTGGCTGATTACAGAATTACATGACCAAAATTACCCATCTTTTTGTAATAGCTTTTCACAGGAGAGGAAGTGAGGGATAAAACTAGTTTTAATCGATAGAGTGCAAGGCTCAACATTTTTCACAACCTTTTTTTTTTACCCTTAGTGGCTAATTTTGGAATTGCATGACCAAAATTAACATTATTTTTGTAATAGCTTCTTATATCAAAGAGACTGACTCATAAATCCAGTGTTATTCAATAGAGTGCAATGCTCGATATTTTTCACAACCTTTCTTTCATCGCCTAGTGGCCGATTAGGGAATTGCACGACCAAAAATATCTATCTTTTTGTAATAGCTTTTCACAGGAGAGGAAGTATGAGATAAAACTAGTGTTAATCGATAGAGGGCAATGCTCGAAATTTTTCACAACCTTTCTTTTTACCCCTAGTGGCCGATTGTGGAATTGCATGACCAAAACTAACCTTCTTTTTGCTTTTCACAGGAGAGGAAGTATGAGATAACTAGTGTTAATCGATAGAGTGCAATGCTCGACATTTTTCACAACCTTTCTTTTTACCCCTAGTGGCTAATTTTGGAATTGCATGACACATATTAACTATCTTTTTGTAATAGCTTTTTATATCAAGGAGACTGAGACATAAAACCAGTGTTAATCGACAGAGTGCAATGCTCGTCATTTTTCACAACCTTTCTTTTTACCCCTAGTGGCTGATTACAGAATTACATGACCAAAATTAACCATCTTTTTGTAATAGCTTTTCACAGGAGAGGAAGTATGAGATAAAACTAGTGGTAATCGATAGAGTGCAATGCTCGACATTTTTCACAACCTTTCTTTTTACTCCTAGTGGCTAATTTTGGAATTGCATGACCAAAATAACCTTCTTTTTGTAATAGCTTTTTATATCAAGGAGACTGAGAAATAAAACCAATGTTATTCAATAGAGTGCAATGCTCAACATTTTTCACAACTCTTCTTTTATCCCCCAGTGGCTGATTAGAGAAGAGCACGATCAAAAATAATGATCTTTAAGTAATAGCTTGTCACAGGAGAGGAAGTGAGAGATAAAACTAGTGGTAATCGATAGAGTGCAATGCTCGACATTTTTCACAACCTTTCTTTTTACCCCCAGTGGCCGATTGTGGAATTGCAAGACCAAAATAACCTTCTTTTTGTAATAGCTTTTCACAGGAGAGGAAGTGAGAGATAAAACTAGTGTTAATCTATAGAGTGCAATTCTCGACATTTTTAACAATCTTTCTTTTGACCCCTAGTGGCTAATATTTGGAATTGCATGACCAAAAGAAACCTTTTTGTAATAGCTTTTTATATCAAAGAGACTGAGACATAAAACCAGTGTTATTCAATATAGTGCAATGCTCGACATTTTTCACAACCTTTCTTTTTACCCCCAGTGGCCGATTGTGGAATTTCATGACCAAAACTTACCTTCTTTTTGTAATAGCTTTTTATATCAAAGAGACTAAGACATAAAACTAGTGTTAATCGATAAAGTGTAATGCTCAACATTTTTCACAACCTTTATTTTTACCCCCAGTGGCTGACTGTGGAGTTGCATGACCAAAATGAATTATATTTTTATAATAGCTTTTTATATTAAGGAGACTGAGACAAAAAATCTGTGTTAATCGATAGAGGGCAATGCTCGAAATTTTTCACAACCTTTCTTTTTACCCCTAGTGGCCGATTGTGGAATTGCATGACCAAAACTAACCTTCTTTTTGCTTTTCACAGGAGAGGAAGTATGAGATAACTAGTGTTAATCGATAGAGTGCAATGCTCGACATTTTTCACAACCTTTCTTTTTACCCCTAGTGGCTAATTTTGGAATTGCATGACACATATTAACTATCTTTTTTAATAGCTTTTTATATCAAGGAGACTGAGACATAAAACCAGTGTTAATCGACAGAGTGCAATGCTCGTCATTTTTCACAACCTTTCTTTTTACCCCTAGTGGCTGATTACAGAATTACATGACCAAAATTACCCATCTTTTTGTAATAGCTTTTCACAGGAGAGGAAGTATGAGATAAAACTAGTTTTAATCGATAGAGTGCAAGGCTCAACATTTTTCACAACCTTTTTTTTACCCTTAGTGGCTAATTTTGGAATTGCATGACCAAAATTAACATTATTTTTGTAATAGCTTTTTATATCAAAGAGACTGACTCATAAATCCAGTGTTATTCAATAGAGTGCAATGCTCGACATTTTTCACAACCTTTCTTTCATCGCCTAGTGGCCGATTAGGGAATTGCACGACCAAAAATATCTATCTTTTTTAATAGCTTTTCACAGGAGAGGAAGTATGAGATAAAACTAGGGTTAATCGATAGAGGGCAATGCTCGAAATTTTTCACAACCTTTCTTTTTACCCCTAGTGGCCAATTGTGGAGTTGCATGACCAAAACTAACCTTCTTTTTGTAATAACTTTTTATATCAATGAGACTGAGTCATAAATCCATTGTTATTCAATAGAGTGCAATGCTCGAAATTTTTCACAACCTTTTTTTTACCCCTAGTGGCTGATTAGGGAATTGCACAACAAAAAATAACCTTCTTTTTGTAATAGCTTTTCACAGAAGAGGAAGTATGAAATAAAACTAGTGTTAATCGATAGAGTGCAATGCTCGACATTTTTCACAACCTTTCTTTTTACCCCTAGTGGCCGATTGTGGAATTGCATGACCAAAACTAACCTTCTTTTTGCTTTTCACAGGAGAGGAAGTATGAGATAAAACTAGTGTTAATCGATAGAGTGCAATGCTCAAAATTTTTCACAATCTTTCTTTTTACCCCTAGTGGCAAATTTTGGAATTGCACGGCCAAAATCAACCATCTTTTTGTAATAGCTTTTTATATCAAAGAGACTGATTTATAAATCCATTGTTATTCAATAGAGTGCAATGCTCGACATTTTTTACAACCTTTTTTTACCCCTAGTGGCTGATTAGGGAAGTGCACGATCAAAATAAACTAACTTTTTGTAATAGCTTTTCACATGAGAGGAAGTATGAGATAAAACTAGTGTTAATCGATAGAGTGCAAGGCTCGACATGTTTCACAACCTTTCTTTTTACCCCTAGTGGCTGAATGTGGAATTGCATGACCAAAATTACCCATCTTTTTGTAATAGCTTTTCACAGGAGAGGAAGTATGAAATAAAACTAGTGTTAATCGATAGAGTGCAATGCTCAACATTTTTCACAACCTTTCTTTTTACCCCTAGTGGCTGATTACAGAATTACATGACCAAAATTACCCATCTTTTTGTAATAGCTTTTCACAGGAGAGGAAGTGAGGGATAAAACTAGTTTTAATCGATAGAGTGCAAGGCTCAACATTTTTCACAACCTTTTTTTTACCCTTAGTGGCTAATTTTGGAATTGCACGGTCAAAATCAACAATCTTTTTGTAATAGCTTTTTATATCAAAGAGACTGATTTATAAATCCATTGTTATTCAATAGAGTGCAATGCTCGACATTTTTCACAACCTTTCTTTTATCACCTAGTGGCTGATTAGGAAATTGCACGACCAAAATCAACCATCTTTTTGTAATAGCTTTTTATATCAAGGAGACTGAGAAATAAAACTAGTGTTATTCAATAGAGCGCAATGCTCGACATTTTTCACAACCTTTCTTTTATCCCCCAGTGGCTGATTAGGGAAGTGCATGACCAAAACTAACCTTCTTTTTGTAATAGCTTTTCACAGCAGAGCATCTGACACGTAAAACCAATGTTAATCAATAAAGTGTAATGCTCGACATTTTTCACAACCTTTCTTTTTATGCCCAGTGGCTGATTAGGGAGTTGCACGACCAAAATTAACCATCTTTTTGTAATAGCTTTTCACAGGAGAGGAAGTATGAGATAAAACTAGTGGTAATCGATAGAGTGCAATGCTCGACATTTTTCACAACCTTTATTTTTACCCCCAGTGGCTGACTGTGGAGTTGCATGACCAAAATGAATTATATTTTTATAATAGCTTTTTATATTAAGGAGACTGAGACAAAAAATCTGTGTTAATCGATAGAGTGCAATGCTCGACATTTTTCACAAGCTTGTTTTTTACCCCAGTTGCTGATTTTGGAGTTGCATGACCAAAATGAACCTTTTTTTTGTAATAACTTTTTATATCAAAGAGACTGAGACATAAAATCAATGTTAATCAATAAAGTGTGATGCTCGACCTTTTTCACAACCTCTCTTTTTACCCCCTGTGACAGGTTGGGGAATTTCCAGATCAAAATAAGCCATTTATTCATTTATTTTATTTTTGGCTTAGTCTCTATTATTTCTAGGGTCGCCTCAGTGGAATGAACCACCAACATATCCAGCATTTGTTCAGCGCAGTGGATGTCCTTCCAGCCGCACCCCATCATTAGGAAACATCCACACACACACACACACTACGGACAGTTTACCTTACGCAATTCACCTATACCAAATAATTTTTGGACGTGTGGGGGAAACCGGAGCACCCAGAGGAAACCCACTTGAACATGCAAACTCCACACAGTAATGCCAACTGACCCAGCCAAGGCTCGAACCAGCGACCTTCTTGCTGTTAGTTGATCGTGCTACCCACTGCACCACTGTTCTGGCCCAAAATTAGCCATATTTTTGTAATATCATTTTATTTCAAAGAGACTGAGACACAAAGCCTGTATAAATTGATAGATTATGGTGCTTGAGATTTTTTTACAACCTCTCATTCTACACCTATGGCTTTTTATTTTACGAAAACTTATGCATACAACTACTGTTATTCAATAAAGTGTGATGCTGATTATTTTTCACAACTTTAATTTTACTTTTAATGGCTGAAAAGGGTGTTGCATGTACAATATTAATATTGTTTTTGTAATAACTTTCATTATCAGTGAAATAAAAATATGAAACAAGTTTCAATCAATGAAGGTGCATGGTGGACATTTTTTACATTCTGTTTTTACCCTTGTTGTTGATTAGCGAATTGCTTAAAATTATACATTATTTTTATCATAGGCTTTTAGCCCAGGCCCAAGGAGACATGAAACCAGTGTCACTCAAAAAGTGTAGTGGAGGACACTTAGCCCTTTACTAATTTAAATTTTAGTATAGATTTTGACATGTTTTCTGCCTGCCAGTTTGCTCAGCTTAACCAACCAAAATCATCATAACAGTTACTCCTTGCAACTGCAGTCACTTATTATCACCCTATTATTTTCACCGTCTTTTTCAGTGTCTGATCTTAATCATCACTACATGTCCTCTTTCCAGATCCCAACCTGTTCAACTAACTTGCTGCCAATTGATCTCTTCTCTAGTCTTTGTTTAGTTGCAAAGAGAAAGGATACATATCCAAAAAGCAGGTTCAGTAATTGACATGTTCATTACTCACCTTCAGTTCTTGCCTGTGTTTCATAAAACTTACAACATACAGTTGAAGTCAGATTTATTAGCCTCTCTGAATTATTAGCCCCCTTATTTATTTTTTCCCCAATTTCTGTTTAGTGGAGAGCAGATTTTTTCAAGGGGCGATGCGGTGGCGCAGTAGGTAGTGATGTCGCCTCACAGCAAGAAGGTCACTGGTTAGAGCTGTTGCTGGGTCAGATGGCATTACTGTGTGGAGTTTTCATGTTCACCCTGCGTTCCTGTAGGTTTCCTCCAGGTGCTCTGGTTTCCCCCACAAATCCAAAGACTTACGGTACAGGTGAATTGGGTAAGCTAAAATGTATGTAGTGTGTGTGTAAAAAATGAGTTTCTATAGATGTTTCCCAGTAATAGATTGCGGCAGGAAGGGCATCCGCTTTGTAAAAACATGCTGGATAAGTTGGCAGTTCATTCCACTGTGGTGACCCCAGATTAATAAAGGGATAAGCCGAAAAGAAAATCAATGAATGAACAGAAAGCTAATTTTTTCAACACATTTTTAAACAATACTTTTAGTAACTCATCTCTAATAACTGATTTATTTTATCTTTGCCATGATAACAGCAATTAATATTTGACTAGATATTTTTCAAGACACTTCTATACAGCTTAAAGTGACATTTAAAGACTTAACTAGTTTAATTAGGTTAGCTAGGCAGGTTAGGGTAATTAGGCAAGTTATTGTATAATGATGGTTTGTTCTATAGACTATCATATATATATATATATATATATATATATATATATATATATATATATATATATATATATATATATATATATATATATATATATATATATATATAGCTTAAATAGGAAAATAATTTTGACCTTAAAATTGTTTTTAAAAAACAACTGCTTTTATTCTAGCCGAAATAAAACAAATCATATTTTCTCCAGAAAAATTATTATTATCAGACATACTGTGAAAATTTCCTTGCTCTGTTAAACATCATTCGGAAAATATTTTAAAAAGAAAAAGAAAAAATAATAATAAAATTTTTACGGGGGCTAATAATTCTGACCTTAATTGTATTTTCCCTTGCTGAATAACTAGAACACAACACAGCACCCAATCAAATATAGGGAAAATTTACATATTAAATACTACTATCACCACAACTGAAATTTGTTTATGAATAATTTGAAAAAAACAAATTTCTGGACCCAATTTTTGCATAATGTCCAACAAGTCATGAACAAAAAAAAAATCATAATTGCACATAAATAAATAGCACTACATAAACATTACATCAATGAACATAAATCACATAAAAACTGTGTATATTATAAGTTTTTTGTTTTTTGCAATGTCACATCATACAACATTTTTACAGTACTGTACTAAAAAGTAAAAAATAAATAATAAAATAAATAAAAACAGTGAATGTATTGGACTTTCTAAAGTATCACATTTCAAACTACATATAAAAATCTTTAAAAATAGAGTTTTACAAAATAACGTTTTTACTGAATATAATCATTATACAATGACTTGCCCAATTACTCTGGCTTGTCTATTTAACCTAGTTAAGCATTTAAATGTCACTTTAAGCTGAATACTAGTATCTTTAAGAATATCTAGTAAAATATTATGCACGGTCATCATTGCAGTTAATGCAAAAAAGTATGAAATGTATTTTAAAAAAATATTTTCTCCGTTAAACAGAAATTGGGGGAAAAAATAAACAGGAGGACTAATAATTCAGGAGGACTGACTTCAACTCTGTATATTTAATTTAATAAATTCACTGATTTATTCATTTTCCTTCGGCTTAGTCCCTTTATTCATCAGGGGTCGCCACAGCTGAATGAACCGCCACCTAATCCAGCATTTGTTTTACACGGTGGATGCCAATCCAGCTGCAAACCAGTACTGGGAAACACCCATAAACTCTTACATATACACACTCATACACTACGGACAACTTAGTTCATCAGTTTTCCTATAGTGCATGTGTTTGAACTGTGGGGGAAACTGGAGCACCGGGAGGAAACCCACACCAACATGGGGAGAACATGCAAACTCTACACAGAAATACCAAATGACCCAATCTGGAACTCGAACCAGCAACCTTCTTGCTGTGAGGTGACAGTGCTAACCACTGAGCCCCAGCCATTTTGCTGTGCTGCCTGTGGAAAAAGTAACAACTTTTTTGTTATATTTAGACTAACTTTTTGCGTGTTGGCAAGGATTACACTCAGCTAAATCCATTTAACATGTATAGCAATATTTATATGCAGTGCAATCTAGAAAAAATGATTTATTAATTTTGAAATGCACAATTACACCCATATTTAACACCACAGAACTTTTAATGGCTGAATAATGGCAAAAAAAAATGCATAGACTAATTATTTTACGTTATGCACAAAGATAATAGTTACTTGTCAATTGTAAAGAATTGTAAAAAAAATGTGATGAGTTTTGACCATTGTGTTCCAAATAAATATTCTTATGAATAACATTTGTTGTGTAATCAATTACTGTATCATAAATGTCCAATGCACACTTTAATCATTCAAAAGTAATTGACATCCCTTTATGACACCTATTTTTTATTTATATTAAAAATATTAATTTTGTCTCCATATGTAGAAAGCAGCTTCCACAACTGATATCAAGGACTTTATTATCCATTCTATAATTATAAATAAGTTTAATTTTAAATAATGTATAATGTTCAATTACATATTCATTTATTTTTTTTAAGTTTATTTCTTTACAGTTTATAAAAATATATCTTAGATATTAATTATTATAAGTAACTGCACTATACAATGCACTTATACCGTCTGTTGCATTGTAAGCACTGAGCTCCCGCCATATGATAATTCTCTCATAAATGACATAATGCTCAATTACCAAATTTGGTAATATCGGTAATTGAGTATTACGTCATTTATGAGAAAATTATCATATGGCGGGAGCACAATCATTATTCCCTCAGACATATTACCAGTAAGACTTCGAGTCTGTAGCATTAAAATGTGAATGTAGTTTTGGTCATGCAATTCCACAATCAGCCACTGGGGGTAAAAATAAAGTTTGTGAAAAATGTCACGCATTGCACTCTATTGAACAACACTGGTTTTATGTCTCAGTCTTCTTGATATAAAAAGCTATTACAAAAAGAGGGTTAATTTTTATCATGTAATTCCACAATCAGCCACTAGGTGTAAAAAGACAGGTTGTGAAAAATTGACGAGCATTACACTTTATTAATAACATTGGTTTTACGTGTCGTTTGCTCTGCTGTGAATAGCTATTACAAACAAAAGGTTAGTTTTGGTCATGAAATTCCACAATCGGCCACTGGGGGTAAAAAGCAAGGTTGTGAAAAATGTCGAGCATTGCACTCTATTGAATAACACTGGTTTTATGTCTCAATCTTCTTGATATAAAAAGCTATTACAAAAAGATGGTTAATTTTGGTCATGCACTTCCAAAATTAGCCTCTAGGGGTAAAAAGACAGGTTGTGAAAAATGTCGAGCATCACACTTTATTGATTAACACTAATTTTACGTGTCAGTTGCTCTGCTGTGAAAAGCTATTACAAAAAGAAGGTTAGTTTTGGTCATGCAATTTCACAATCGTCCACTGGGGGTAAAAAGAAAGGTTGTGAAAAATGCTCTGATGCTCTGCTGTAAAAACCTATTACAAAAATAGGTGATTTATAACACTGAATTTATGACTCAGTCTCCTTGATATAAAAAGCTATTACAAAAAGAATGTTAGTTTTGGTCTTGCAATTCCACAATCGGCCACTAGGGGTAAAAAGAAAGGTTGTGAAAAATGTCGAGCATTGCACTCTATCGATTAACACTAGTTTTATCCCATACTTCCTCTCCTGTGAAAAGCTATTACAAAAAGATGGGTAATTTTGGTCATGTAATTCCATAGTCAGCCACTGGGGGTAAAAAGAAAGGTTGTGAAAAATGTCGAGCAATGCACTCTATTGAATAACACTGGATTTATGACTCATACTTTAAGTCTCATACTTCCTCTCCTGTGAAAAGCTATTACAAAAAGAAGGTTAGTTTTGGTCATAAAATTCCAAAATTAGCCACTAGGGGTAAAAAGAAAGGTTGTGAAAAATGTCGAGCATCACACTATCGATTACCACTGTTTTTTTTTTTTTTGTCTCAGTCTCTCTGATATAAAAAGCTATTAAAAAAGATGGGTTATTTTGGTCCTGTAATTCCGTTGTCAGCCACTGGGGGTAAAAAGAAAGGTTGTGAAAAATGTCGAGCCTTGCACTCTGTCAATTAACACTAGTTTTATGTCTCAGTCTCCTTGATATAAAAAGCTATTAAAAAAAGATAGTTATTTTTGGTTGTGCAATTCCCTAATCAGCCACTAGGGATAAAAAGAAAGGTTGTGAAAAATGTCGAGAATCACACTTTATTGATTAACCTTGGTTTTACGTGCCAGATTCTCTGCTGTGAAAAGCTATTACAAAAAGAAGGTTAGTTTTGGTCATGCAATTCCACAATCACCCACTAGGGGTAAAAAGAAAGGTTGTGAAAAATGTCGAGCATTGCACTCTGTCGATTAACACTGGTTTTATGTCTCAATCTCCTTGACATCAAAAGCTATTACAAAAAGAGGGTTAAATTTGGTCATGCAATTCCAAAATTAGCCACTAGGTGTAAAAAGAAAGGTTGTGAAAAATGTCTAGCATTGCACTCTATCAATTAACACTAGTTTTATCTCATACTTTCTCTCCTGTGAAAAGCTATTACAAAAAGATGGGTAATTTTGGTCATGCAATTCCACAATCGGCCACTAGGGGTAAAAAGAAAGGTTGTGAAACATGTCGAGCCTTGCACTCTATCAATTAGTACTAGTTTTATCTCATACTTCCTCTCATGTGAAAAGCTAAAACAAAAAGTTAGTTTATTTTGATCGATCACTTCCCTAATCAGCCACTATGGTTAAAAAAATTGGTTGTGAAAAATGTCGAGCATTGCACTCTATTGAATAACAATGGATTTATGACTCAGTCTCTCTGATATAAAAAGCTATTACAAAAAGATGGTTGATTTTGGTCGTGCAATTCCAAAATTAGCCACTAGGGGTGAAAAGAAAGGTTGTGAAAAATGTAGAGCCTTGCACTCTATCGATTAACACTAGTTTTATCTCATACTTCCTCTCCTTTGAAAAACTATTACAAAAAGATAGTTTATTTTGATCGTGCACTTCCCTAATCAGCCAGTAGGGGTAAAAAAAAGGTTTTGAAAAATGTTGAGCATTGCACTCTATTGAATAATGGATTTATGACTCAGTCTCTTTGATATAAAAAACTTTTACAAAATTATGGTTGATTTTGGCCGTGCACTTCCAAAATTAACCACTAGGGGTTAAAGGAAAGGTTGTGAAAAATGTCGAGCATTGCACTCTATCGATTAAAACTAGTTATCTCATACTTCCTCTCCTGTGAAAAGCTATTACAAAAAGATGGGTAATTTTGGTCATGCAATTACCTTGTCAGCCACTGGGGGTAAAAAGAAAGGTTGTGAAAAATGTGAAGCATTG